>NW_006287459.1:1492239-1501224 GCF_000327345.1 Myotis davidii | reverse complement strand
GAACTCAATATCAGATATCAAACTATATTACAAAGCCACTGTTCTCAAAACTGCCTGGTACTGGCACAAGAACAGACCTATAAACCAGTGGAACAGAACAGAGAACCCAGAAGTCAACCGAAGCCACTATGCTCAATTAATATTGACAAAGGAGGCAAGAGCATTCAATGGAGTCAAGATAGTCTTTTTAATAAATAGTGTTGGGAAAATTGGACAGATTCACCCCCCCCCCCCAAAAAAAAATGAAGCTAGACCACCAACGTACACCATACACAAAAATAAACTCAAAATGGATAAATGACTTAAATGTAAGACAGGAAACAATAAAAGTGTTAGAAGAAGCCATAGGAAGCAAAGTAGCAGACATCTGTAGTAGCAAAATCTTTACTGATGCAGTTTCTAAGGCAATGGTAACAAAGAAGAAAATATACAAATGGGACTACATCAAAATAAAAGGCTTCTGCAAAGCAAAAGAAACCATCAACAAAACAATAAGAAAGCCCACTGCATGGGAGAACATATTTGCCAATGTTATCTCCAATAAGGGTTTAATCTCCAAAGTTTATAAGGAACTCATACAACTTCACAAAGGAAGATAACCAATCCAATCAAAAAATTGACAAAGGACCCCAATAGACACTTTTCAAAAGATGACCTACAGAAGGCTCAGAGACATATGAAAACATGCTCAAAGTCACTAATCATCTAAGAGATGCAAATCAAAACAACAATGAGGTACCATCTCACACCTGTCAGAATGGCTACATCAACAAATCAACAAATGACAAGTACTGGAGAGGATGTGGAGAAAAGGAACCCTCCTTCACTGCTGGTAGGACTGCAGATTGGTGTGGCCCACAATGGAATACTATGCCGCTATAAAAAAGAAGTTATTCTTACCATTTTCAACGGCCTGTATGGAACTGGAGAGCATTATGCTAAGCAAAGCAAGCCAGTCAGAGAAAGATAAATATCACATGATCTCACTCATTTGTGGAATATAATGGACAACATAAACGGATAACAAAAATAGAACCAGAGTCATAGAAGCATAGAATAGACTGTCTAACGGTGAGGAAAGGTGGGGGGTGAGGGGATAAGAGATCAATCAAAGGACTTGTATGCATGCATATGAGCATAACCAAAGAACACAGGTGGGGGGTGGAGGTGAGGGCATGTGTTGTGGGGTGGGAAAGGCCAAGGAGATGTCAATGGGGGAAAAAGGAGACTTATGAAATACTGTAAACAAGTGGTCGACAAACTGCGGCTCACGAGCCACATGCGGCTCTTTGGCCCCTTGAGGGTGGCTCTTCCACAAAATACAACATGCGGCACACACATACAGTGCGATTGAAACTTCGTGGCCCATGTGCAGAAGTCGGTATTTTGTGGAAGAGCCACACTCAAGGGGCCAAAGAGCCGCATGTGGCTCGCGAGCTGCAGTTTGCCGACCACTGCTTTAAACAATAAAGAGTTTAAATTAAAAAAAAGAATACTGTAAATCCTTTGTTGTTATTAACTTATTTAATATCCTATAACAAGAATCAACATTATTATCTCAATTCTACAAATAAGGAAAGATCACTGTAGATAGAACATGGATAATCGTTTTTACATTTTAATAAAATTTCTAGCTTAGATGCACTTTAATTTCTATTTTTAAGTAATGTTTTTTTCATGTACAAGACTAATAAAATCTTCCTTTAAAATTTTATATGCATTTAAATACATACATGCATATATACTTAAGTAAAAAAGATAAATCAATATTTTAGATAATATACAGTTGTGGCAAAAACTCATGACAGCAATGCTAAAATACCAAAGTTGAAAATGATGATTTAATGGAATGAATTGAGAATCATGGAGTAGAATACTTTTAAAATCCACAAACGGTTGTCAAAACCTAATACACCTTCTTGGAAGTAGTGTCCTTTGTAATACTATAACTAGGTTCTAAGATTCACAGCACATTATCTAACAGATTTGGTTTTCCTTTCCTTCATTGTTCTTTCCTTCCTTTCATCTTCCTTCTTCTTTCAGTTTTGCCCTCCTGTTATTTACTTCTATCCTGAGAGTTCACATGCGTGTTATTCCACAGACTCATGAAGGTTATGAACTTGAGGGGCTGTGGCTGTTTTTCAGATAAATTATGGTCCATCTTTTACTTAATTAATTTAATTGTAGTTACACAGCCATGAATCACGTAACCACACAATAGCTATAGTAGCTGTATAATTATTTAAAAATGCTCCTTTAGTAGTTAAAGTAATCATAATATTATAATGATCAAAAAGAATACCCTAACAAGCATCGTTTTGTAATAAACCTTTTCATATATAAATAGATGAATAAGAAATATCTATAATAATAAAAGCATAACATGCTAATTAGACCAGGTGTCCTTCCAGATGACCTTCAGGACTAAGCCGTGTAGCAGGGGCCGAGGCAGAGGCGGCCACCACGGCCTCAGGGGCTGAGCCCCTTGCACAAATTTCATGCATCGGGCCTCTATTAAAAATATATATATCTTTGAGAGACAAAAATATAGCCCTTTCACTGGAGAACATTTTAAATAGCTCTTTCTGTACTCCACTGATGAAACTCTAGCATATAAGCCAACCACAGTGTGAGAGGAATAACAATACTGTGCTCTTTGGTGGGGGAAGTGTCTCCAGGCGGTCTTTCTAATAAAGTGAGCTATCTATTCTTTATGCATGGCCTGTTTTTCCCCCCTCTTCCATTTGAAGTAAAAGTTTCTTTCTCTTAACAGGATGCATTTATCAATATCAGCCAGCCCTCCTCTGCAAACACTGCACCAGCCCCCATATTTATTCTCTACAGTCAACAATATTTTTGCCCAACATCTGAAAGTAAGCCCTATGCGATCTGATCAGAACCACTGAATATAATAGTAACTGCTTCTATACAGGGAAAGTCTGTAGGGAGAGAGAATAACTTCTTTCAGGGTGTACAATCAATGTAGAAGGCTAACATAAACACTTAGGAATCCCCAAACTACCTTTAAAATCAACACTGCAGGCTCCCTTTTGGATCTGTATTCTAAAATCATTGTTTTTACTTTTTTACTTTGCTTTATCATGAAAACCAAGACAGGAGGAGATGATCCTCCAAGGAATAGTGGAAAACTCTCTCTTTCTTTTATATTCAATAAATGTAGCCATTGGTTTTGTTCTCCTGTACAACCCATAGTCAGGCACTGTCAGGAACATCAAAAAATTGATTTGGAGTAGAGCTCAGTAAGCAAATGTGGTAAGGAGTTCTCACACCCATCAGGCCACAGGTTTCTGGTAAACATTAGATACATTTCTGAAGCAGAAGCTTAGAGGAGTCTCTTTGGAATTTGGAGTCATGAGTACGTGCTAGCGAACCTCACACAGTTGTGTACATTTTTTAAAAACTCACCCACCACTTGGCAGAGCTAGCCCCATTCATGCTGTGCACCTTCTGCAATTACTTTCATTTCTATAATAGTGAGAAGCGAAAGCATCCACAAGAACAACTGTCTTCCTAGAAATGAACTTCAGGGAAAGAAACACTCACACAGGACAGTAATAGGCTGCTTGTGCAAGTGCAAAGGGTGTGAACTGAAATGAGAAGATCTGGGTTAAAACTCTGCTTCCAACATTTATGGTGGCTTTGCAAAATCAGTTTACAAAGTAAAGACAAGTGGGTGTACGATGCTACCTTGTAGCAAAGGTGGGAATAGACATATGTGTCTGTTAAAATGGAGGGAAAATCCCAAAACAAATGAAAATGCTTACCTTTGGGGAAGGAAAGGAATGGGAGAAGGGTGGGGACGGCAAAGGAGATAAGGCTTTGTTTTACGTTTTGACTTTAGAACCATGCACATGTTTTACATAATTATGAAATTAAGTTAATTTTAAAAATCAAAAGCAAAATGAAGTAAACTAGTAGACTAACCCTGCAGGAAGGAACTGTTGTAAACTGAAACTTAAAATATAACTTCAACATAGTAATTCTACTCAATATCTGTAACGTGATATATCCTAAAGACAAAAAAAAAAGACTGAAGAGAAATCTTAACCCCCTTTTGGTAGTCACATCATTAGTAACAATAATGTTGCTACTATTATTTAAAAGCTATTGTGAATAATATAAATATATATATATATATGCTCATGCATATATTATGCATATTTAATAGGATAAAGTAAATAAATAAGATGTTAATATATTAAGAATCAATATTTTTAATGGAAAAGAAACAAAAATTAAGTCAAAGAAGTTGACTAAAAGCTCTGTAATTCTAAACTTGCATTGGAAACATCAGTATGAACTCATGATGGCCCTTCTCCATTTCTGGGGCAAAGAGTGTGCAAGTTGGTATAACAGAAGACAAGGAAGCTATCAGAGACAACTGGGGTCATGTTGAAAGAACTCAGGAGCCAATTTAAAGGGTCTGCCCCTGGCCAAAGTTAGACAAAATGAGAATAAAAAATAACAATAGCTACAGTGGATGGAAACAGACATACCTGTTTATAACGTGTGACTTCATGAGGATAAACACACAAACAACAAAATGCCAAACCTGAGTGATCACATTTGGGGGTTTTCGGGAAACAACCTGTTAATCTGAAAACTGCTAAATAAGGGAGAACAATCAAATACGGATCCTACCTTCATTGTACCAACTTCACCTCAGGAATACCCAATAGTTGATGAGGGAGAGTTCTTCTTTAGAGAATAATTTAGTTAATAAGTAAAGAAGGAGTGATAGAACAATATCATTTTGCAAACTCTAAGTAAATTTAGGGAAAGGTTATCAGAGACTGCTAAAATTTGTTACTGCTACGACCTGAATTGTGTCCCACGAAATTCATATATCTAAGTCCTGACCTCCAATACCTTAGAATGTGACCTTATTTGGAGATATGGTCTTTGCAGTGGTAACCAAGTTAAGGTGAAATCATTAGCATAGGCCTACTATGACTGGTGTCCTTATAAAAAGGGGACACAGAGATACACACAGAAGGAAGGAGAGCTGAAGAGACACAGGGAGAGGCCATCTACAGGGCAAGGAGAGAGGCCTGGAACAGATCCCTCCCTCATGGCCTTCAAAAGAAACCAACCTGGCAGCCTCCAGAACTATACATTGTGTGATACTTTGTTACAGCAGCCATAGCAAACTAATACAATTACATATAAATTAATGGGGTTATTACAGTAGCCATATCAGATTGCCAATGCCTAAATCTGCTCATCAAGTTTCAGATCACAAAAAGAGATATATCCGGGCATTTGTGTCTCCTGATAGAGGTACACAATATGGCTTGGGAAGCCATCTTGCCAAAACACAACATAATAACTAATATACGCCTGTCTAAGCCTCAGCTGTGGGAAATAGAGGAACACATTTACAACAAGGAGATGTAATAATAAAAATAACATGATTTTAAAAAAATTACCAGGGGGAATAAAGGAATAGAACACATTTAGAATAAAAGAGATTTCAGGTAATTCATCAGACAATTGTAATGTGTATATCAGCTTGGTCCTATCTCAGAGGGAAGGCGGGGGTTGTTGGGTGGGTAGGAAGAGAGTAACCAAAGAACTTGTATGCATATATGCATAACCCATGGACTCAGACATAAGGCAGTGAAGGCCTGGGCTGGGGAGGGCAGGCTAGAAGGGGTCATTGGGGGAAAAAGGGGAACATATGTAATACTTTCAACAATAAATATTTAAAAATTTTACAAATGGAAAGTAAATAATAAAATATGAGAAAGGTAAAGTTACTTCAGCTCTCCTAGTATTGGTATCTATAAGAATAGCATAAAAATAGTATACAGTTCAGTGTTATGGTAACAATTAAATACAACAGTATCAGTAGAGTACTTAGCATAGTACCTGAGGCATTATGTAGTTTCAATTATTTATTTAGGTGTTAGTTAAAATGATGTGATAAGAACATCTTATTGTGTCTGCTTACAGTGTGTGGACACAAGTCCACATGCATACTCTGCAACACACTTACTGAGTACCAGTGTGAACTAGTATTTGGCTGGAAGATTTTCACTACCAATTCCACTGCCCAGTCTCACCTATACCCTCAAGCCATCTGGCTCTGGGCTCACATTTGCTAGAAGCTGCAAAAAAGAAGCATTATGGGACTCTGAAAGAAAAGCCAAGGCCATGGTTAGGAGGGAAATGCAAACAAAAGGGTAATTTAAGGAGGTTAAATATGCCACTAAATGTCTTCCCAGAATTAAGTCATTCCATGCCTGCCATTTTCATGGAAAGATAAATACAGTCTTTCAGCACCCACAGGGCTAGGCTTTGGAGAAAATCAGGGTTTGCAGCCAGCTGGATCATGTTTGGACAAGAGGCAGAACACATCTGGTCATTAACAGCAATGATTCTCTTTTGTTAAAAGTCATCATTTAGATATCAGAAATGTTCCAGCTGATAACTATCTTGAGTTGGGGGACCACATCCTACACATTTTCATTTCAATTTTTCAAACATTGATTTGGTTTGAGAGAGGGTATACAAAGGTTAAGGAAATAGAGTTCACATTTTAACAAATACAATTTTGTTTACATCACAGAAAAATAACTCTAAGACAGAAAGACAGAGTATTATAAGAGAGTTACAAACAAATCTCAAGGGCCTTTATGAGATTAAAGTGAAGTAAGGTATCAAATGAGAGAGAGTTTTTATCTGGTTAGGAAGATTGCAAAAGTCCTCAAGGAGAAAATGGAATTTGAGAAAGGCTTAAAAAGATAGTAAGGAGAAAGTAGTGAAGTAGGGGAAAGTCTTTGGGGATAGAGAAGAGAGTGCATTTCAGTAGGGCTATAAGGTTGCCAGATAAAATACAACATGCTCAGTTAAATCTGAATTTCAAATAAATAGCAATAGTCATTTGTTCTTTTTTTTTGTTTTTTAGTATAGATATGATTCATGAAATATTTGGGACATATTTAATTTAAAATGTCCTGGATGTGTTCAGAGAAATAGTAAGTTGTTTTTAAAGGCCTTAGAGGAAGAAAATGGGCAATAATGTGGGAAAGAACTTTGGTTATACGTAGGTCTTAGATTCAACACAGAAGACTGAAAACATACTTTTTATGGGGACTGTGGAAAACTTTTTTTAATGTGAGAGTGATATGATCTTAAACACAGTGTAGGAAAAAATAAGATAGCAGTGATGAAAAGGGGAAAAACTGAGACAAGAAATTGGCCAGGAAATGACATATAGTGAGGATATTGATTTATTTGGTGACGGGAATGGTTTGGAAATAGAGATGGTTGAGATAGAGTAAAAGCAGCAGATTGGATCTCAGGGACAAAAGAGATATAAAGTCAAAGATGCTGCATTTATGCCTATTGACTAGCGTGATAATGATTTTGTTAGCAGGTAGAAAAGGAGTAGGATAAAAAAACAGATAATATGAAATAAGGGTCATGTCAGGAGGACCTGGCAGGGTATCCAGATACAGATGCTCAGTAAGCAATTACAAATATTTTTCTGTACTCAGTGATTTTGAGATTTTAGATACTTAAGTTGTTAAATTCAATGAGTTGGGTACTATTAGAAACGAAAGAGGAACAAGTGATTGAATAGCGAAGAGACAGAACAAGAATAATGAAATAATTGTGTTGGGTCTTGGAAATCCTGAAGTTAAGGTCAGTCATCACTCTTCAATTATTCAGAGAAGTCAAGAGTGTAGATTGAAATTGATGCTGGGAATTTTTGAAAGAGCTATTTTAGGAAGGTCACATGGATGAGGGCCACCATGGTTTTGGAGATTGAGGAATAAATGTGTCATGAGGAAGTAGAGGAAACCTAAGGAGGGGTGCTCCAAGAGAACACGGGGTCGGGGGGGGGGTAGCCAATAGAGAGGGAAGACTGGGGAATTTAATAAAAGAATGGAGCAAAGTCTGAAAAGAATATGCAGCAATAAGATTAAAGATAACCAACCACTAGGTTAAGTTCACAAGTTTTATCAAGATTTATTTTTTCCACTTGCATATTGTTTTGGGGTATTGGTGAACATACAGACATTAATTGTAGGATTATGACCCATAATAAAGGTTTTAGCTCAAAGTCAATGGTGTGAGGAAGAATTTTTAAGGGGGCTGATAAACACTCTAAAATAGTAGGGAAATTTGAGGCTGAATGAGCCTCTGGATGTATAGCTTTGATCAGCTTTTCAAAGGGATCACAAAAGGTGACAAAAAGAATTTAAAAAACACTATTCTACATTTCCTACAATAATAATAGTTTGTCATAATTTTGATATTTCATAAAACTGACAGCTAATTTAAATTTTAGCCTAAAACTGCAGCCTAAAAGGACCCCTACTACATGACGGTTAATAATAGACCTCTAGGGGGAGAAACCAAGATGGCAGCATAGGTAAACACTGGAAATTGATGCCTCGCACAACCACTTCAAAAATACAACTGAAAGACAAAACAGACATCACCCAGAACCACAGGAAGGCTGGCTGAGTGGAAATTCTACAACTAGAAGGAAAGAGAAAAGCACACTGAGACTCAGAGGAGCTGCAGAAGTAAAGTGCAGAGGTATGGAAGCACATGTGGAAAGGGCTGGCAACGGAGGAAGCCGATGTCTTTTTCAATCAAGAGGGAGTCTCAAGCTCCTGACTGCTCTGAAGTCCAGTTCTGGGTGAGTGTCTGGGGACCCAGACTCGTATGGGGAGAAACTGGACTATCTGGCATCGGTTGGAACTCGCGGGCGGCTTTCTCTCAGAGGTGCCTACAGCGATTACCAAGACACTGAGACACGGGGCCTCTTAGGGTAGGACTGAGGGGCAGCCATAGCTGCTTGCTCTGCCCTGTTAATTCCCTGAGACCCCGCCCCACCCAAGCAGTGTGCAGAGACTTTTGCATATGAAAGGCTTGGCCCTTTGCAATCTGAAAATTACCTAACAAACTGCAGCAGAGTCAGAGAGACCCAGAACATCCAAAACAAAG
>NW_006287459.1:1486456-1489861 GCF_000327345.1 Myotis davidii | reverse complement strand
GAGTCTCGGGTCTGTCTCTCGGTTCTGCCTCTCTAGGTTATGTCTCCTGTTGTCTTGTTACATCTGTATTTATACCCGTTGATTCCAATCCTATCAATCTCTATTCCAAAGGTTAGGGCGTTTCTTATCTCCATTCCAGGGAGAAAAGATTATGTAGCTTAAGCATGATTGTTCCTAGTTAAAGTGATTAATTACCTGCCTGGCACTTAGTGAAGAGGTTTTATTCCCTCCCTAACTTCAGGGGGAAATCCCTACGTGGGGAAACAACCTTTCTCAGAGAGGTGGCCTTGGTTAAAACACATAGTGCCAAGAAGGTGAGCAAACATATTAAGAACAGTATGCCATACATGCCAGGTCCCTTGAAACAGCAAGGATGGACCGGCTCCCGGCATAAAATAAAATAATAGACCTCTATAAGTGTATGATACCTCTTTTCTACTTGATTCTCATAGATGCAAAGAATTAAAACAAAATCCACTATGGTGTAAAACATTGCTGATATAAATTAAGCATAATCTAACTAAATGTAGATATATTATGTTCATTGATTAAAAGACTTTATAATTTTAACATGTCAATTCTCTCCAAACTAACCTACAGATTCAATGCAATCTTGATTATAATCCCAGCAGTCTCCTTTGGTAGGCAGATGCAAAGGACCATTAATATCCAAAACAATCTTAAACAGTAAGTACAAAGTTGTGGGACTTGACTTGGTAATTTAACAGAGTTATGGCAATTAAAGTATTGTGAAACTGCCTAAGGATGGACAAGTAGAACAAGAGAAGAGAAGAGAGCCTAGAAATAGACTCCTACATATTCAGTCAAAGGCACCAATAAGTGTTGCTAGAATAACTGGATAGCCATATGGAAAAACTGAACCTCAATCCCTACCTCACATGTAATAAAAATTGATTCAATATGAATCATATGCCTAAATATACAAGGTAAAACATAGATCGGTAGGAATAAAACAACACTGGGCATGTGCTGGGGGGTGAGGGTGGCTGGGGAGAGGTCAATGAGGGAAAAAGAAGACATATGCAATACTATATGTAATACTATATGTAATACTATATGTAATACTTTAAACAATCAAGAATTAAAAAAACACACACACTTTGAATCTTCTCAAAGTCACCACAAATATTGTCCCACTTCTTTAAAATATTGTTACCCAATTCCCTTTTATAATTAAGTAGTTATACTGAATACTTAGAACACAGTTCAGTCTGGGTGGCTCTAAGATAATTAAGCAACTGGTTAAAAAAATAACTTCTACAATAACCTAGATGTGAATTCTGTCTGGCAAAGACATTTTCTTACTACTGTTTATTATTTAAAGTTTAAGGCAAATAATTCACTCACCTTCAATGGAAAAAGAAATTTTCTCTCATTATTTCTTCAAATAGGTTTTCAATATCTTTGCCTAGATTTAGCTCAAATGGTTCCAAAAGAGATTTTCTGGTTTTTAATATAATTGCATTAGACAGATAAAAGATTCTAGATGTTTTCTTACTTGCTTCTCTCCCCTCTGCCCATTTCCTCAAGAAAGAAACATAAAACACAACAACAGTAAAACATGCAACACAAGCCACTCACCGGAGCCCATACAGAACTGTTCCATCAGGATGCAGCCGGATCATTCGGTTTTTCACTGTAACCCCATGCACGAATGATTTCTTGTCATTCAGAAAGTACGTATCTGGTACCCAGAGTTGGTCGGCTACCCTGTTGTCTAGCGTGAGGTTTAGCGGGACTCCAGAATAAGAAAGCCTTTTGTCTTTCCAAGACTGCTGGAAATACATGGTGAGCGTATAATCCTGTGAAATAAAGGAAACAAACAACAACAAAAAGAATTTACTGTCATTGTCGTCGTCGTCGTCATCATCATCATCATCATCATCATCATCATCATCATCATCACCTGAGGACTTTTGTTAAGAAGGTGATAGCTTGTGGTATTGTGAATGCCCAGAGACACATGGTCCCGTCCTGCTGTCCCTTAAGGGGATACATTTGAGTGAGTATATTGGCATCTGCACCTCTAAGCACAAGGCAACCAATAGGTTAGAGGTGCTACAGCAATAATTAGATGCATGTACAGCCATTCCCACCAATATAGGAAAAAAATATTTAATTGAATTTTAATATTTGATGTTAAGGTGATGACATCACGGGGAAGGTCAAAAAGGAAAATTATACCGAGCCATGTTCACAAAAATTGACCTCTGGATATTATATTTACCACATGTTTGGAGAGAATGTTTGCTAATAACTAAAAATGTATGCATGTAAAAGGAGAGGGTCTTTTGCAAACTGTGAATGCCTTTTGAATGAATACTGTTGGTTGCCCTATGAAGATTATTAATGCCATTATCTGAATCTTTCTAGAAAGAAATGACAACTTGTCTAATAGTCCTGAAAGGTAGTTTATAAAGCATTGGGTGGAGATGTTTATTTGGCTGAGAACGACATCAGTGGTGGAACTGCTCATCAGTTCTTCTCTTACCCTAAAGAAATCCCTGCTTTGTTTCAGGAATTTGTTTGAGGTCAGAGATAGGTTTGTACTTGAGTTTGCTTTCTCACCTCCTATAAAAGGTTACACTAAAAATTATAGAAAGGGAATGATTATTTTAGATCTGTAATTGTCTGTTTTTGTATTTTCTGGTTTTATTATTATTTTTTTTAATTTCAGTGAGAGGAAAGGAGAAAGGAGAGCAAGGAAGAGAGAGAGAAAGAGAAGAGAGAGAGAGAGAGAGAGAGAAAGAGAGAGAGAGAGACAGGCAGACAGACAGACATTGACGTGTGAGAGAGAAGTATCATTCAGCTGCCTTCTGCAGTGCCCCAACTGGGGATCAAATCTGCAACCAGGTATGTGCCCTGACTGGAAATCAAACCTACCACCCTTTAGTGTATGGAACAATGCTCCAACCAAATGAGCCACATCAGACAGGGTTAAAGAAATCCAATAATACAAATAATAGTTGTCCATTAAAAAAATAAATGGTAGCAATGACATCACAATGTTGGTGTACTGCCATTGCTTTACAGAATGGTATGTACACTACATAACACTCACTAGTTGAGAAACATTGACTCACATCATGCTTCACATGTGGGCAAACTGTGCTTTATCTAGATCTCTGGATGAATATTTGTGCATTTCTTAAGAATAACACAAAACAGTCTGGATAATGAGTTTCAGTGCCCTTTAACCATTATATTCAAGAATGCTTATACTATTTACTCAGAAACCATCTTGCAATAATTCAAAGCTTATTATTTCTTGTTCAATGACAAGGATATATGCTATTTGCTATTAATCATTCAATATTCCCTTTAAATGTCTAAAACTTCCTTCCACCTTATCTTCAATTACAAAGGAACCCACAGGTTTATCCA
>NW_006287459.1:1467735-1486252 GCF_000327345.1 Myotis davidii | reverse complement strand
TGTTTTCTTATTTGTAATTCAGCCAGTGTAAGTAATAACTAGCCAAAGACATGTTATTGTAAATTCTGCCATAGGAATCAGCATGATCAGTAATAGAATACATGTTTCAATGTGGGGGGACGGTGGTGAGGGGAGGTGGAGAAGGGTATAGGGGTATAAATGGTGATGGACAGAGACTTGACAGTGTACAGATAATGTGTTGTAGAATTGTGCATCTGAAACCTGTATAATTTTGTTAACCAGTGTCACCCCAATAAATTCAATAAATAGGAAAAAATACTCATATTGAATACCCATAACCTTCCAGAATCTCATGAGTGCTACGAAGGATTTCCTCAGAATAAGACCATGAAGTGAAATTCTTACTCCATATTCTCCTCAATAGTTTTAATGTGTACTGGGAAAACATTTATTATTGTCAAATATGAAAGATTATAATGACAAAATAAAACTGTAATAATATACACTATAATTAAAATATGAGTTTGTGGTAAGTAAACATTGGAGAGTGAAAAGGAGAAAATAATGTAAGCAGGAGTAATCTCTGCATACATTTAAATGTGTGTGGTGGGGGAGGGGTGGGGTTGTGGGTGTGTGACTTTCCCTTCTCTTTCTGGAAACTGTTTTGTTTCCCGTAGAGAACGAACTATACTCATGCAGTAAGATCTTTGCTCTACACAACTCACACTATTTTCAATAAACATTGACTAAAAGTCACATCATGGTTTTAAATTAAAGCAATAACTTACCCTATTGTCAATAAGAAGTAATTCAGTGAAAATTTATGCTCCAATGTTACATTTGGAAATGGGTGATGTGGGACAAGTACCCTTCAGAATGTTTCTTCCTAAGCATGTCCAGGGTTATTATTTTAATCTATAACCTAATTATATGATAAATGAAATAAAGACATATGAGATTCCTAACCTCAATAAAAACTTTTTGAGGTTAATGATCATGATAAACATTTTGGAAAGACCTAAAGCACACCAATCTCTTCTTTTTGTACCATCTACATTGTACCTTACTCAAGACAATAATCTCTTTCTCCCAGAGGGTGCACTGTGGTTTTTATAACCCTTCATATCTACTATCACCATTCTTCTCCAAACCTTGTGAGATCAGCAAATTCTCTATGACAGACATTATGACCTACATGTCTGAGAGATGATAAACTGTGCCTTAAATGCATTATTCTTTCCCTCTAAAGCTTAATATAAATATTAACAGTGACATCTGAATATAACAAAGCCTATGACATCATTTTGGTGAATCCTATTTTTATATAGAAATGAAGAGATTAAAATTATTGTATTTTTTTCCTCATACAACAGATTTTCTATTAATTCTTCATTAGTCCAAAGTGCCAGCACTCCAGGGAGAATGAAAATTCAGGAAAAAAAATCAAAGGTATTAATAATTTGGTGGGAACCACTAAAATAATTTTTCTTCCCAAGTATATTTACAAGTATCCAATCTGCTTTCTCAGGTTTGCAAGCTACTCCTTAAATGGAAGTGGGACATATTTAGAAACTACAGGCCGTAGGGGATTCTTTGATACTGAGGCAAATTAATGGGATTAATGGGTATGAGAGAGCTAATGAAATTGGTCAGGCTAATTCAGGCATGACAAAATTCAATTCATTGAGGAAAAGGAAGATAGACGATAGCAAATTGGAGTACTCAATTGAGCTCCAGAAGGGCATACTTTTTAAATCTAAAAATGTTTAAAGAAATAAGAAAATACAACAAATGAAAGTCATTCTTTTGAAGAATAAAAATTACACTTGTTTTAATAGCAGTTTAAATTCAGGGCAATTTTGATCCCCTTAACCCCCTCCAGAGCACATTAGGAACGTCTGGAGGCAGTTTGGTTGTGACAACTGGGAGTAATGCTATGTGCTACTCACACCTGTGGGGAGAGCCAGGGATGCCCCTATATACTGCACTGCACAGTACAGTTACCTCAGCACAGAATTATTTGATTCAAAATGTCAGTAGTGCCAAGGTTAAGAAACCCTACATTAGATGAATACATCTTCCTTTTTTAGTATCAGTAAAAAAAAAATCAAATTCTTCTATCATTATTTATTATGAAAAGTATGTACTCTAATATGTCTACCCCAGGACTTTAATATACCCCTTGACACTTTGTGAGTGGTGGCATTGTATCATGTATAATTTGCCACTTTACCATGAGAAATCATTTGATAAAAATCCATTAATTATCTAGCACCCAAATAGGGGAAAAGAGTTATGTGTTAGGCAAATATATTGAGGTATGCATTTTACCAGTATGAGCTCTAAGAAGACTTCATAGTGGGTTGGAAAAGTGAGCATCCCTTATTAGCTGCCTCCACAATCAGCACATTTCAGTCTAATTTGTTAGTAAAGAGACAAAATAGTGCTTTAACATCCTACAATATTGCATCCACTCATAAGGGGATTAAATTATTTCAAAAAATGTCACATAGGGGGTTATGGTGGGATAAGGACATATATGTAATACCTTAATCAATAAAGAAATTTTTAAAAAATTAAATTTTTTTAAAAGGCCACATATATAATCAGGTTATATATCTATATCTATCTATATCTATATCTATATCTAAATCTATATCTATATGTGAGTGTGTGTGTGTGTGTGTGAATATATATATATTTTCCCAGGGTTCTTGCACACATTTGTATTTTATTCTTCATCATGTGAATACACATTATAAGGGGTCCCAAATACAAATCCTTCTTTCCTGAAAATTATTTTTCCATTGTACATGAACTCAATATCTGCTCTTTCCAAAGCTAAGGTTGTTCTCTCCCAAAGGAGGACTGTAGTAGAGCTTTGCATTGTTGTTTACCACTTTTACAGTCCCTTTGTGATAGAAACTGCCCTGTCTACAGCCCTTGCTGGTTGAGCAAGGCCAAGTTCTATATCATTTAATATTGTCCCCATCCACCTTGAAAATGGAGAGTAGATATCTTGCTTAAGAGCACTTGATCCACAGGCAGGCAATAAACTTGTGCCTGGCTCAAAAAGATGAGACGGATCAATCAGAGTCCTCTCCCAGAAATTTGCTATTGGATAAAGGATCTGAGACAATAGATGTATGACCCACGTGCAAATGTCATGATATTAACTAGGGCTGCACTGCTATTATGAGGTTTGGAGATGGGAGAGATTATGAATGAAAAGAAGAAGCCAGCCTACAAAGGAAGAAAGAAAATAAAGATGCAGAAAATAGCCATCAGAGGAAGGGTCTGATATTGTTATAGAATGAACAACCAAGTTCACAGAGACTTTCTATGTTTATTTCTAGTTCTTATGAGGTCTGGACATGTTCAATAATTCAACCTCTAATGACTGCTCTTGTCTCATTATGACAAACTCCACTTTCCTTGTGCTAAGTTAATTCCATCTTTATTTCCTCTAATCAGAAAGAGCCATATTAATGATGCTGATCAACATCCATATTAGAACCTCGTTAAACAATAATTATACACATTAAGGAAAGCCAGGAAAAACAATCATCTGGTCCATCTCCTGATTTAAAAAAAAAAGAAAGAGGTATTATGAGAAATCTGAGACCCAGAGCTACTAAATGACTGAATAAAAAGGGGTGGGGAAGACATATTAGTTTTATTAACCAAGAGAACAAGGAGAGAGAAGGAAAACATTTAGTTCTATCAAGACAATTTTGTCAACCACAATGAAGAAGTAACCTGGAGACTAAGTGTAATAAGTAATACCTCCTGCAAAGATAGGACAAAGAAAACCATACAATTTGCATCTCATGAAAACAAAGTATAGTAATAAATGGCCTGACAAATAAACCAATATAAGCTGTAATTGAAATGAACCACACAACATCTGTTTCTAATGGAACCTCCAGTTTAAATTAATTTTTTGCATATTACTGTCACCATTATGTACATCTGCAACAGAAATTCATCATTGTATCTGTAGATAGGCTGTTAATTTCTAAACTTTTATCTTACCATCGTTTAGTATTATGTTAACATTCATTCTGCATATGTTTGTTGTGCTTACTTCTTAGCCATGTTCTGTTGTATCTTTAAAATACAAGCATTCTTATTGTTGCCAAAGCCCACGTTCTTATTATCGGTATATATATATTTTTTTTACCAACTGTAGCCTCATGCTCTGCCTCAGAGAACATAATCTTTTTTTTACCTTTGTCTCATCCTAAATAACCCCATTTGGTTCATCCATCTGTGTAGTCAGATTTTTTTGTCAGTCTTGCATTGTGTTCTGAACAATTTTGTAGTTAATCAACTTTGTCAGTGAATAAAAACATTAAGAGTTATAGGCCTATACCAAATGAGAGTCACATGGGCACATTTTGATATATGAAACACGTATGACATTGGCATGACAACTAAAGTATGTACTTGTGTTCTGAAGTAAAGACCGACATGAGAGTCTCACTAGATGAAGCTGAGATGACACCAATATAAGAAGTTCAGCATTTGTAATTTAATATCTATTGTAGAAACTATAAATATTCATTTTCTTTAAAAATATAACATTTTTCTATACAAGGAATCCAATTTCTTAAAATGGATATGATAAAATATTCATTTCATTTGGTAACAGTTTAAATGTCTTATGTTCTAGAATCTAAAGACTCAAATTCTCAAATAATTAGAGTTGTGTCCATGGTAAGATATATTGAAATGTTGGGCCTGAAGCAGGGACAGTTTTCTAGAAACTTCTCAGTCAAAAAGATCTTAGGTTCTTAGAGTAATTAATTAATTTTGTCAACATTTTATGATTGTTGACTATACAGGGGTGAGCAAAAATAGGTGTATAGCGGTGAGTACACAAATCATGAATTTATTCTTGAATTATTATTTATCAATTATTGCATTATGTATTATTATTATTAAGCTACTTTTGCCTACCCCTGTATTTAAATAATTGTATTATACCAGATACAATCAGGAGGGATTGTTAATGGATGCCTGGGAGAAAAAGTTGAATACATTTCCCCTGCCTGCCTCAAGTAACTCATAGGACAGTGGGTGAGACTCGGCATTGCTTGTTTCCAAGCTGGCCCGCTGCCCTCCATAGTTCTTCCATCACCCGTGTAACCAAATTCCTGCATGAAATTCCCTCCAATCCACATACTCAGAGAACTTGGAGTGGTTCCACTTTTCTTTATTGGCAGCTACCTACTCAAGGAGACAAAATTATTAAGTAGGAGAATATCAGTTTAACAAGCTCTGGTATTAACCTGCAGAATAGATAAATAAGTCAGAGTTGAGTTATCCCTGACAGAGGAGTGAAGAAGAGAAAACAGTGTGTGAAACACTTAAAGGCAGAATTTGGTGACCTTTTGATCGGGGGATTAGAAGGAAGCATCAAAGATGACCACTTGGTTTCTGACTTTAGTGAGTAAGATAACGATGAGAACTGAAGATTTGGAGCTGAGGATGACTAATGTATTTTGGGCTGGTTTGTTTTGTGGGTGTCTGTGGCATTTGAACGTAGAGGTACCAAGTAAGTCCTTATGGGCCAGAACAGGACTCGGGGAGAACAAACAGCTATGTGAGTCACGTTGATAGATGAAGCCCTGGAAATGGATTAGCTCACCATGGAGACAGTGCAAGGTGAGAAGAGGACAGCACCCCTGGGAAATATGATTCTAAGATTAGTCACTCACTCCTTTGAGTTCCCACAACACTCTTCTACTTTGATTGTAGCACTTATTTTGTAATTACTTCTCAGTCCTACTAGATTTTGAACTCCTTAAGGACACAAGTTTATATATTTAGGCCCTAGCATAGTGGACAGTGCATAGCAGCTGCTCAGATATGTTAGCTAAGCGTGACTTAGGTAATGCTGTGTGTTTTGGGTCACCTGATATCAGCACTAAGCATGTTAGTGCAAATTCATCCTAAATTCTGAAAAACTGGTCACCCTTAGATAATATACATAAGGACTTTCAGTTAACTAAAAAATTAATAATCCAGAATTCAAATTGTTACCTTTTCCACAGCTATTTATTTATTCATCTGTTTTTTATTTGTTTATTGCTTATCAACCTCTCTTCCTCCAACCCATTTTTTTTTTCACTAGCCAATTGGTATTTTGGTGGGCAACACTTTGTGTGCTGCTCATGCTGATAGAGTTATATAGGAACATACAAACAGATAGATGGAGCTTTTGTCATTACTTTTAAAATATATCTGGCATGGCTCAGTGGCTGAGGTTGACCTATGAACCAGCAGGTCACGGTTCAATTCCCCCTCAGAGCACATGCCCAAGTTGCAGGCTCGACTCCCAATGTGGGGCGTCCAGGAGGCAGCTGGTCAATGATTCTCTCTCCCTCTCCCTTCCTCTCTGAAATCAATAAAAATATTTTTAAATAACATATAGCATTATATTCAGTTCTGGGAATCTCTTTCCTTAATGGTACAGCACAGAAATTCCTCCAAATCAATGGGTAGAGATATAGCTTCTTCCATTTAATAGCTACAAAGACAATATCATATGGAAATTAATAATTATATTAATGTTCATTGAAGTTGGTTCTCTCTCATCGATGTTTCTCTCTCTCTTCTCTCTCTCTCTCTCTCTCTCTCTCTCTCTCTCTCTCTCTCTGTCATATTTTAAAAAAGTTATAGGGTGGAAAAGGAGGGATTGTTAATGGATGCAGTAATCTCTCTTTTAGTAATCAAATATTTCTGATAATCTCTTAGAACTTTTAAATACCTTCCCAGGAAGAAATCCTTAGCTAACTCTGAGGAATCTTATTTTCAGACTTTCAAAGGGGAAGATGGATTTCCACCAAATTATTAATTCTAGGAGACTGTGGGTAATGATCTCTTGGACCCCACGGAACTCTCCAAATAGAATGGGTAGCAAATTATAATACCCAAATAGCAACTTTATCATGTTCACTTAATAAAAGTTTGTTGACTACCTGTTCTATCTACTTAATTTAAAAAAAGTATTCTATATATACTACTTTCTTAATCATGAAAATTGTTACCTTTTCCACAGCTATTTATTTATTCATCTGTTTTTTATTTGTTTATTGCTTATCAACCTCTCTTCCTCCAACCCATTTTTTTTTTCACTAGCCAATTGGTATTTCGGTGGGCAACACTTTGTGTGCTGCTCATGCTGATACAGTTATATAGGAACATACAAACAGATAGATGGAGCTTTTGTCATTACTTTTAAAATATATCTGGCATGGCTCAGTGGCTGAGGTTGACCTATGAACCAGCAGGTCACGGTTCAATTCCCCCTCAGAGCACATGCCCAAGTTGCAGGCTCGACTCCCAATGTGGGGCGTCCAGGAGGCAGCTGGTCAATGATTCTCTCTCCCTCTCCCTTCCTCTCTGAAATCAATAAAAATATTTTTAAATAACATATAGCATTATATTCAGTTCTGGGAATCTCTTTCCTTAATGGTACAGCACAGAAATTCCTCCAAATCAATGGGTAGAGATATAGCTTCTTCCATTTAATGGCTACAAAGACACTATCATATGGAAATTAATCATAATTATATTAATGTTCATTGAAGTTGTTTCAAAATTTTTACAACTACAAATAATTCTGCAATAAAGCGCTGTTTTTCAATAGATAGATGATAGATAGATAGGTATCAAATACTGTATTTATTGCATCTTTTGCCTAGAATAATACTATTCTCAGGAGTTTAATATGATAACTTGCTAAAGTAGATAAAAATGAAACCACAGTCTGCTCCTTCGGTAGCACCATTTTCTAAATATGGAGCTAAATTCAAATTTATAAAAAACATGGTCAGGTTTACAGAACCAACGAGCTACATAAATATCCATATTGGGTATCTCCAGTGGCTCAAACTCATTTTGAGCATCTGCTCAAATTTCTGTTGGACTTCTATTGGATCTGGCTGAAAAGTGACTTGGCAGACTGCTGCAGGGAAGGATCTTGGCAATGTTATGCTATATAATGAGAGAGGAAGGGGAAAAATCAAACTCTAGAAATTTCTTTGGAAGCATGGAAAGAATGGTTTGTAAATTCTGAAACTAATAGTTCTAATAAATTTAATTTCCCTCTCATGTAACTTCATAGTCATCCTTGGTCCGTTATCAAACATGCATATTTAAGTACAGACTGGACCCAGCAAGGAATAAGACCTCCATGCTAACACTATGCCAAAACAAACTGAGCCATCAACTAAGTTTAAATATATATATATTATTGAATTCAGAGAAGAAGTAAGAGGGAGAGAGAGAAATATCAACGATGAGAGAGAATCACTGATCGGCTGCCTCCTGCATTCCCCATTGGGGATCGAGCCTGCAACCCAGGCATGTGTCCTGACTGTGAATGAACCGTGACTTCACAGTTCATAGGTTGACGCTCAACCACTGAGCCACACTGGCTGGGCTCAACTAGGTGTCTGGCTAAAATAGAAAGTTGAAATCTAGTTTAAGATTCATTGTTCATTACTTCTGTGATCTTGAAGCAAATTTGTCAACTAGTCTGAAAAATCAATCTCCTTATATATGTGATGGGCAGGAAAATGATCAGCAAGTCTGCTGGAATAATAACTTGAAATAAGGTACGTAATAGTCTAAAAACACTTTGAAAATTATAGTTGAATAAATAAGGAAAACCAAGTAGCTTAACACATTACATAACAAGTTAGTACATAACATATTTTTTTATTCTCTTTAGCTATCAAGTTTAATGAGAGCTGCCTATTACTGAAGGTTTAATTATATGACAAGTAGTTTATTAGGTGTTTCCTATATATTATTTAAACGTTGCAAAAACTCTATGAAGTTGTATTTAACATTACCTTTTTATAGATGAAACTGAGGTTTAGGAATGCCCAAAGCAACTCTGCTGGGAAATGCCAGAGCTACAATTTTGAACCCAACTCTGTCTTACTTTAAATTCCTAGTTCTTCCCACTGTGTCACATAACAAGCAATGTCCTCAGTATGTATTACAAGCACAAAAGGTTTTCATCCTAGGACATGGCTTTTATCTCTTAAGGCTGACTTCTTCTTTGCTTTTTTATGGATGCCAATTAATCATTAACATTCAGCTCTAACGTAGACTTTTCAGTCCTCTCTGATGTTTTACCCATGAACTCCCCTTCATCAGCTGGTGGTGACAACGAAGGCCACTGCCATGCTCTTATCCGTGGGCCGCAGCATCCCCACGGAATGCTAAACACAATCAATTGTTCATCATGGCTCTGGATGATTCTTCGGATGTTAGCTGAGGAAAAGATGACATTTGTGTTCCATAATAATCCTCGAGGAGTACAGAAAGGAGAATGATTTTCTGATGGTAGAATGTCTTTCACATTAAAAAATATTTTACCACTTCCAAGTAAAAGCCTCCTTACTCATTAGTTAAGGCAGCAACTATATTTCCCTTGCTAGAAATTATTTCTAAGTGATAGTCAGATGAAAAGCAAACGTGGAACATGCCTACAGGTTAAGAATCTCTTCCTTTAGATTGTGTTGATTGTGCCTAACACTCTAGGAGAAGCGGGTGAGCATTCTTTGGTTGAAGGTAGGGGCTACTATAGTCTACATCCATGCCTCTAACACCAAGATGATGGAATGCTAAAAGAAAGAACTATCCATGCCCCAAACAGAATCATGACCACTGGCCCTGAAATCACCTTCTCCAATTCCACCCCCATTCTCCGTGAATGAAACAATCATTCACCCTATTGATCAAATCAGAAACTAAAAGTCCTTCTTGACTCTTTTCTCTTCTTTACCTTTCACATTAAATAAATCAATAAAACCCGGCACTTCTATTTCATAAAAATATCTCTTTATTCTATTTACAGCTACTGTAATCTAGTTGGGCCTTTATCATTTCGCACTTGATTTACTGGGTTTAGGCTCCTAACTAGCCTTCTGCTTTCAGTCTTGCTCTTTCCTAATCCATTTGTTGTGGCAGATAAAGTGTTATTTCAATTTTTTAAATTGCAAATATGATTATGTTGCCCCAAAGTTTCAACTTTCAAAGGGCCCACAATGTGATGAGGTTAAAAATACAAATTCCCTAGGGGCAAGCATGTGCTCTCTCTGTTTCTGTCTCTCCAGCTGCACTTCGTACTCGATTCCATTTTTGCTCTGTCATCCAGCCACCCTGGTCTCTTCTCAGTTACTCAAACACAATGTATGTTCTATTGTTGTGAAGTCTTGGCCTAGAACACTCATTCATCCTCTCCTGCCCTTTTGCCTGGTTATCCCTTACTGATGGAGGCCTCAAATTGAAAGCCAAATTGTAACTTTTTCCTCTCAACAGAAGCTAGAGGGTCTGGGTTTGGCCCCTCATATGCTCCCACAGCACCTTCTCATCATAGCCTGCTCCCTGTACAGGGCAGTCTGCTAGGTGCTCTTCTATTTCCTCCACTGTACTGTGAACTCCATGAGGGTGCAACTGTTCTGTGATTCCCAAGTGCTGAGCACAGGGCCTGCAGTCTAGTGAAGGCCCAAAGCCTACTTGTCCAATCAATGGACTAGAGTATGAGAAAAATCCCTAGGCTGCCGGCCCAGTTAAAAACAATTTAAAATTACAGTGGAGGTACTATTACTAACATACTATTAGTCTAAATGGGGGCAGAAAAACAGGGGTCATATAAAGGGAAAAGAGAGATAAAAATTGCAAGGAAAGAGAATAGATTTAAATTGGTTGCTGTAAGTATGGGAGAGGCAGAAAAGAATGCAGGTGCTAGAAAAGTACCAAACTTAGAAAAACACCGATGCTTTTGGTTTGGATATTAATTTGAAGTGCTTAAAGTAGAGATATAAATACTATAGCTGATAGAAGGGAGTGGAGAGATAAGGGGTACAGATTAATGAGTCCTCATCTACACTAAGGCTACCAGATTAAATAAAATTATCAAAGTATTAAGGCAAGACAAGGGCCCTGGACAGAAGCTTAGTGCATATCAGTATTTCTTTTTCCACTGACTGAGAACAAAAAATGCTGTTTCAGTGTGTGAATGCAAGGCATGTCATCTGTCATCACTCAAGCGACGGAGTATTGCTGAGGATGAATAGCATAAGTATCCAAATCTATAGATAACCCTTCAAACACATATTAACAAACTCCAATCTTTAGCTGAGAAAAGTGTTTTCTCATGTAAAGTGCAAGATGTAAAGGACAAGTAAAGCTCACTTTTTAAAGCATATTATTATTTTTTTAGTGGGCCCTATTCACCCACTAAGGGAGGTGGGTGGATGTTTCAAAGTTAGACATCAGCTACAAAAATGGATCAGAATATTGTACCACCCAGCCAATCAAATTTCTAGTTAAATTGTGGAGTCACATTCCAACACATTCCTTTTAAGCATATTTAAAAGGTATTAATTTAGTCATTTTCTAACCTTTGTAGCACTTAAAATTATTTTCTAAATATGTTACCTTTAAAAAAAATCCATGTAGTAAATTTGGTTTGCTAAAGAGAATAATCTAAGGATCTGGAGAAGTGAATTTTAAGCATATGGATAATCTTTGGCAAGTCGAATTCCCAGACAGGGAGCTCTTTCATCTGATAAAGTGAGTACATTGCTTAGATCAATGATTCTCACACTCAATGTACGTAATTTCCACCAGGACTACTTGGGCCACTACGTATGATTCTGAGGAGAACTGTTCTGAAATTTATATTTTTTGATAGATGCTTCCAAGGAGAGTAGTATGCTATTAATTTTCAGAATATAATTTGAGAAACAGTGACCTGGGTATTCCCTAAGTGTTCTTCAGGTTCTTAAATGAGCAATGACTATGCTTTCATTCATCCTATAAAATCTGCTCCTGTCTCCACTTATGTCATTTTCAATTTTATCAGTTTCCTTTTATACTCTCTTTCCATTGCAGCCAAAGGAACTGTAAGCTTGAAAATGTCTTAGTGTCACCTATAAAAATGCCATTTTCACGAATACAAAAAGAGGAAAAGGGGGAGACTGAGAAAGAGAAATTTCTATTACTTTCTGGTACTATGAGTTTTCCTGTACCTCCAACTTACTTCTGGTTTTGCACATTTATTTTTAAAACATGTAACTCTGAAGCAAACTGAAAATCAAATCCCCTGGTCAGATGTGAGGAGAAATCAAGAATAAGCAAATGGTGTGGCCACTAAATTAATATCCTCAATCATAATGCTGAATTTTATTTCCTAATAGCAACTTGAGTTCCTTCCAATATTCCACACTTACTCTGGAATTACTTCCTCATCCTGAACATGGGAGAGACTGAAGGACAGGAGAGATCTCATATAAAAATGTCAGAAAGAGCCTTTGGGAGAAAAAAAAAAGGCTATGCTGATGTATTTTCTCATCTGCACTGAGCAATGTGTATTTTGGTACCGTGTTAAAATTCCTCAAGCAATTTCTCTCATGTCACAAGTTTAAGGAGTTCTCTATGAATGAGTCAGCCTTGGAGTTGCCATGGTAACAATTTTCATCCCTTTGGAGTCAGTCCCCTTCTGATGTTGTCACTGAAATGCCTTAATTTCAGGAGGATCTGAGGTTCCCATTACATTTAAATATTCATTATGTTATATATGCATTCCCTGATTTTACAAGATCACCTGAATGGAAATGGTTTTTAGAGATCTATGAATAGACATGCTGCATCATGCTCATTTCTTCCACAAGATGAAAGACAAGTCAATAAAAATCCTTTCTGTTCTCACAGTACAATCTCTCTCTCCCTCGATCCATCCCCTTTCTTGGGTGTAAGTGTGTGCATGTATGTGTGAAATCAGTGTCCTTCATATTTGAAATATTTGAAGAGGAAACTCTGCAGAGCCATCATGAGCCCCAGTTTTCAGGAGAGTGGTGGAAAATTCATGCTGGCTTGCCACCCTGCAGCTGCACATGAATGCAAATGATGGCTATAGTCTAGTATGGAGTCACTATGGGCGGCATTTTTGTGGTTTCCTGATTTGTATTTTAGGGAAGATTCACTTGGAAGAATACAATTGTTTGTACTTGCTGTACCTCCAAAAAAGAGATGTCCAGATGCCTCTTTGACAAGCAAGGTTCTCAACAATCTTCTCAACCTACTTTTTCAACATTTCCCCCCCTTAACTACCTGCTCACTTAGGTGTACCCTGCTATAGACACAAAGGGTTACTTATTATTTCATTTACATTCTTGTATTTTTCCTTATCTATGCCTTTGGTTGTATTTTCCTCTTCTTGGAAGTCAAAATTCTACTTACCCACTAAACTAAACTGGTTTAGTCCAGTTTCCTCAAAGACCTTCCAATCCTCGATTCAAGCCAAATTAATCTTTTCCTTACCCTGGCCTTTGTTATCTTGTTAATGTCTCCACTATAACATTTACCCATTCCACTTGGAATGGTCATGATTAAGCTATTCAGTTACCTCCTACTCTATGTTTTTGAGGCTATGGTCCATGTCTCATTTATCTTTGTATGCCCGCAAAATCTAGAACATAGACACAATAGATGTTAAGTAGATTTAAGTATGTTGATATAAACTGAATAAATCATTGTCACCATGGCCAGGGAAACAGCCAACTGGGGAGATTTGGGGATCTGATTGTTCATAACATGACAAAGCAGTCATATGCACATAGGTCGGTCTTCTCTCTAATACATTATACATGAGCACTCCTTTCTTAGTTGAGCATGATGTGCTGTTAGCTGTGATAGTTCCCCTAAAATCCACTGGGGATCTGCACTTTTCGAAACTGTAATCAAATAGTATCACAATTGGAGGATAGAATTTGGAGTCAACTAGAACTGAATTCAAAACTTTGTCTTTTACTAGCTCTGTTACCAAGTTACTTAATCTTTCTGAGGTCCAGTTTCCTCATCATTTTATTGGAATTCATTGAGATAATGTAATAAAGACTTAGCATAGCACTTACTATATAATTACATATTTAACAAATAGTAGTTCTTACTACTGCAAGTGTAACTCAGGGATACCCCAAGAGGTTGCTTTACTTCCATTGTTCTCATACCACTGCATCCCCTTTGTGATTGTTATATAGTACATGAAATAGTTCTCTGAGGGTGTGCCATGTCCACAGTAATTAATTTTATACATATTTGACCATACTGTGGTCAAATGACTTCCCCTGGCTAGCCACAACTCTAATTAAAAGATAGACCTATAAAGACTGGGTAGTGGGCTATAAATAGTCCTTGGATATTCATTCTGCACATTATGTTTGCTCTGTACTGAACAGAAACTCTTAAAAGTAAAGACACACAGAAGGGAACATAGTTAGGAGCATGGAGCAGAAACAAAGACACACAGAGAAGATGCAGTATGTAGAAAAAACGGAGACTAGCAAGGGTTGCTGCCAAAAGCAGGGGAAACAGATGTGTTTACAGGTAAAGCAAAGACAAGTAGCTGAGTCATTTGAATGGTACTGCTGAGGATCTCTAGAGCTAATCCTGAATCCTAAATCCTATTACTCAGTGAAGCCCAGCTATTAGGGTGCTAAGACTGTGGTGGGTGCTGACTCATCCATGTATTAGCAACTCAAATAATCGTAACTGGTCCATTCTCTTTACCTAGCTTAGGATCTTACTATTTTTGAGTTAGACATATCTACTGTTTGAAACTCACCCCAAGGCAATCACTTACTCACCTACCAACTATTTTTTGAGTTGTTACTATTACCCAGGCATTCTCCTAAGCATTGGAACCTCAGGGGATTTACTTGTTCCCTCCTCTATGCTACTCCTATGCCTTAGTATTAAACTGAGCAGGCCACATTGCATTTATCTAGTTACATGTCTGTACTCCTCCCTGGACTCTGCCTTATAGGAAGGAAGTGTTTATGTGTTGTTGTTTTTTACCATATTATGCACAATATCCAGAGTATAATACACATTTATCAACACTCTTGGATGTTTGCATTGATGAATAAATTGATCAAACAATGCCCTCGTTCAGACACATAGTATGTTCAACTTCTACTGTAAATGTAATTTCTAGCTGTGAAACGGTGAACACTGGCCCCATCCAAGCTTCTGTTAATCTATCTGGCGTGTAAATAAGGATATTTTGAAGTTCACATGTCGAAAAGTTCTAGATTTTGTTCCTTTACTGATGTCTTTAATTTCATTAATCCTCTAATTTTGCGCTAAGTACAGTCTATCCCAGAGATTTTTGGCATTGCCAAAATAAGGACTTGAGGCAAGCATCTCTGGTATTTCACAGATACTTTTTTTTTTTTGATACAATGACATAGAAGACTCAGTGATCTATTTATGAGCCATTTAATTACCCCTCCCACCAGCAATGCCAAGGAAAATCACCAATCCCCTTTATTTGTAACTACCTCCATATATCTAAAAATAAATATTGATTGCAAACTCTTATGGACAGAAGCTTAGTTATAATCTTTAAAGAGCTTTTGTTGTATTTAGTCTTGAGTATATTTTTTAATTGGTTTGATTATGAGATTCCACAGAAGAATAATTCCTGAAAAGACTTTGACAAGAAAAGTAGCCAATAAAATACTGTGAAAGTTATAAGTGGTATTCAGAAGAAAGTCTTAAACTAAGTTCCTTCACTCAAGTCCATAGAAAGTGAGAAGGAAGAGAATATTTATTTTTTCTTTTTTTTTAATCATCACCCGAGGATATGTTTCTTGATTTTAGAGAGAGAGGAAAGGAGAAGGAGAGAGAAAAACATCAATGTGAGAGAGGAACATGAACCTATTGCTTCTCTCACTCACCCCAACTGGGGCTTGAACCTGCAACTTAGGTATGTGTCTTGACCGGGAATCAAACCCACAACCTTTTGGTGTATAGCACAACACTCCAACCGAGTCACACAGCCACAGTGGATGGGAACATATCTTGAGCATTTACAATGGACCAGATACTTTTCTATTCACTTTCTATACATTATCACACATAGTATTCTTAGCAATTCATAAAAGCAGGTGTAGTGATAAAACAACAGATTGGGAGATATTTAAAGGTCTAGTGGTAAATGTCTAAGCTGGGTTTTGAATCCAGCTATGCCCAACTCCAAGACTGTAGTATACTCCCTGGTATACCACATACCTCCTATAAGGTGTTGAATGTTGGCCCACAAAAGATATGTCCTTGTCTTAATCCCCAGAATCTATGAATGTAAAGTTATTTGGGAATAAGGTAGATTGAAGATGTAATTAACTTAAGGATTTTGAAATCATTCTAGATTATTCAGTGATCCCTAAAGCGAATGACAACTGTCCTTATAAGTGACATACATGGAAGATACAGTTGACAGAGGAGGCGAAAGTGAGGTGAACACAAAAGCCAAGCTTGAGTTGTGCAGCCCCAAGCCAAGGAAGCTGGGAGCCACCAGAAGCTGGGAGAAACAAGGATGGGTTCTTTCTTAGAGCCTTCAGAAGGAGCACAGCCCTGCTGATACCTTGATCTCAAATTTCTGGCCTCCAGAACTCTGAGAGAAAAATTGTATTGTTGTAAGCCACTTGGCTTGTGTACTTTATTATGGCTGGTATAGGAAACTAGCACACCTCCTAAAGCTGTCTTTGTTGTATATATGTTTTTGGTATTCAGTAACATAAATCTATCATTCAGTCAGATTTACCAGTACAGTGGGGCCTTGACTTACGAGTTTAATTCGTTCTGAGACCGAGCTCGTTAAGGAGCTCCTTAACTCAAATTACTCTGTCAACTCAATGCAAAAAGACAGCTGGTATCTCAAAAAACTCGTTAGTCTGGACACTCGTAAGTGTGTCCCACTGTAATATTTTATTTTTATTTTTTTAAATATATTTTATTGAGTTTTTACAGAGAGGAGGGGAGAGAGATAGAGAGCTAGAAACATCGATGAGAGAGAAACATCGATCAGCTGCCTCCTGCACCCTCCCCACTGGGGATGTGCCCGCAACCAAGGTACATGCTCTTGACCGGAATCAAACCTGGGACCCTTTAGTCCGCAGGCTAACGCTCTATCCACTGAGCCAAACCAGTCAGGGCACCAGTAATATTTTAGTACTCAGAATTTTCAGTTCTAGAATTTTAGGTCCTATGTGAGATATGGAATTTATCATGTCTCTGTCTTTAGTATGGGCAGGCAGAAAATACAAATATACATAAAACAATTAATGAGCAGTATTTATTCATATACTTAGAGAAGTTTATTCAGTGCATATTATGCAGCAAAGATGGTTTTATTTGCTTAGAAAGCAACAATGAACAAGATATAAAACTTCTCCATTCTCAGTGAGATCCAGAGAGAAATAAGAGATAGTTCTAGGCCCTATGACAGGAACAAGTTGGTTGGACATTAGGTACATAAGAAGACCTAGCATGTATTAAGCCTTTCAATGCATGTGAGCTGACATTATTATTATTATTCACCTAACTAGCATATAACTGTATATTTAGAATTTATTGTCTGAAAGACAAGTATCTATGCAAATACAAAGCCCAAGATACAAGGTCAATCTGACCCAGCAATGAAGAAGGTAATTGCATGTAGAGTCTGATATCACAAGCACCTCCAAAATGTTTTCTCCATCCATATACCATTAGTATCCACAGGATATGTAAAATCCTAGGGAAACCACACTAAAAATGAATGTATTATGCCTGTCTGACCCTATGGTTTATGGTTTGCTTTAAAATCCATATCTAGAAGTATTTGTGTGCATGTGTACGTCCTGTCAAGACAGAGCAATCAGTAGACACCCTTGACATTTTCAAACATGATGCCCTAAAAGGGAAGGAAAACAATGCAGGTGAAGAAAATGAGAGTATACATGGAAGACACATTTTATACAATTCACAGTGTGCGCAGGGTCAGCACTGCTGGAAGGGCATTGCTCACTCGATTGACAAGTTAAAATAAGAGAGAGAAAATACTTGTTTTTTTGGTGACATCCTCCTAGCCTCCTGTTTTCACCTGCCAGCCACAAGGTGGGAAAAGCATTTTAGCTTGCTGCTCTTATTCCATAACATCATGGAAAAGTCATCCCAGGATACTGCTGCTAAAGGTATTGGTACAAACTTTCTAGAGCAGTTAACAGCATATTTTTCATTTATAATGACAAATAAATCTGCAATTCTGGCCCCCAGCAAGGTCAAAGAAATCATGTTTTCCAAGAGGACACAGGGAATATGAGGTGGTGATCATCTTAATAAAAGGAAAGTGACAAAGAAGTAACAAATTTAACCTATAATATATATACAAATCCTAATAAAATCACTAATAAAATAATCCTAATAAAATTGACTGAAAATCACTCAATTAAGTGGTAACTCTTTACCTTTTCCATTCCAAGCACCATCTTGGTTGTCAATTTACTTGGATGTCATCCTTGACTTTGTCTTATCTTCTTTCACCTCCAACCTCCCATCCAATCAATGACCAGTATCCTTCATTTATAACTTCTTTTTTTTTTCAGTGTTGGTAGATTATTATTTTTTTGAATTTTGTTTTATTGCTTAAAGTATTACAAAGAGTATTACATATGTCTCCTTCCCCCCGCCTCTTGACCTTCCC
>NW_006287459.1:1444733-1466029 GCF_000327345.1 Myotis davidii | reverse complement strand
GAGAGTGGGCATCCCTGTCTTGTTCCTGTTCTTAAGGGAAATGGTTTTAGTTTTTGCCCATTGAGTATGATGTTGGCTGTGGGTTTGTCACATATGGCTTTTATTATGTTAAGGTATGATCCTTCTAGTCCCACCTTACTGAGAGTTTTTATCAAAAATGGACGTTGGATTTTGTCAAATGCTTTTTCTGCATCAATTAATATGACTATGTGGGGTTTTTTCCCCTCTCAATTTGTTTCATTTATAACTTCTAAATCTTCTCTGACAGGTCTGAGATGGTACCTCATTGTTGTTTTGATTTGCATTTCTTGGATGATTTATCTCCTTCTCTCCTACTTACTGTCAAGATCTATGTTCAGACTAGAATTTTCTTTCTTCTGTGATTATCTGTATTTTCCATTTATCACAGTCATTTATATTACCTATTTCCTTAATGCCTTCCCTTTATAATGTAAGCTCCCCTAGGGATGGAATTCTATTTTATTCATCCATTCTTTCTAGCATCTAACTGATGCTTAGCTCATAGTTATTGTCCTCAAGGAATATAGTCTGACTTAATTGATATATGAGTCAGAAATATAAAAAAGTCATTTCAAGGGGGTTTTGTTATGGAGCCTGGTCTATAGAGGCAGAACCATCTTTAAAAGGGTAGTCACATATTAACACATGGTCTCGGGATGTTGTTCAGCATAATAGATGCTTATATTACTTGAATTCCTATTGAAGTTAATGAGGATCATGAGTCTCTTTAGAAAAAAACAGGTATCCAAGCTAACAGGGTCTTTAGTCATAGCTTAAAAACCATTAATAAAGATATGAAGTGTTTCTGAGAAATAACTACCAACTTCAGAAAAAATAAGGAAGATTGTAGAATTTTATAAAATAATAATATAGCATATAAATGAATCAAGATAAGAGGAGTAAACAAAAATAGGGCAAGAAATACATTTCATGGTACATAAAATCCAATATGCATAATGACCACTTCAGTCCCTAGCAGGCATTTTAATAGAATATGATTCAGCACTCCTAGCCACAGTTGACTGGACTAGGAGGAAATAATCTGACCAGCTGCTTTCTCCTGAAAATTCTGAATTTGAATTAAGAAATTACAATTCTGTGCTGAGAACTTGTACATGCTCGTCATCTATATTATCATGCAGACTAAGAAGCAGAACTTTATTCACAGAGAGAAGAATGAAGCAGGCAGGTAGACAGAAGCAACTGTAGGAAATGGAGGCATCTTGATACATTTTCTTTATTATTATTATTAAAAAATTTTATTGTTGAAAGTATTACATATGACCCCTTTCTTTCCACTTTGACTTCTTCTAGCCCACCCCTGGCCCCTGGCCCAGGCCTTTACCACCTATTCTCTGTGCCCATTGATTATTCATATATATATACACACACACATATATATATATATTCTTTGGTTGATCTCTCCCCATCCACCCACACCCATCTTCCCTCTGAGGTTTGACAGACAGTCGGTTAAATGCTTTTGTCTCTGGATCTATTTTGTTCATCAGTTTATTTTGTTCATTAAATTCCACATATGAGTGAGATCATGTGATACTTGTCTTTCTCTGACTGACTTATTCCACTTAGCAGATTTTTAATGCCAGTTTCTATTCCTTTCCTGAGGCTCACTACAGCTCTAGCCTTGGTTAGCATTTTACATCCCTATACAGGACTGGGATTCAGCTGAATACACTGAATATCGGTTTATTTATAACTGTAGCTCATTAAAACTGATTGGCACCAAAGTTCCATTAGTTTTTAAGTGTTTCTACCTCCCGTCCTGCTCTTCTTAGAGCCACTGGTAGTAAAATCCAATTTTTAACTTATCTTTCTTACAGACACCCTGAGGGACTGAACATGAGATATTTGATTCACAATTGAAGGGATACTTAGGCTCTTGGCAAAAAAGTCTGTTAAATAATTTGTACATCAGATGTGCCTCTATATCCACATAGAATATACCTCCTGCTTGATGAGCTAGTTTAAGTCAGTTCTATTTTGTTTTAGAACCAAAGATCTCTTAATCTTAAAGAACAAATCAAAGAAATAGTGGACTAACGTATACATGGCCCAAAGTCAAGGAAAGGGAAGGTGTTCTTTCTCTTGATGGGAGTTAAGGGGGGGGGGTGGGGGGGGGGGGGGTAACAGCAAACATGAATGTCAGAGGTAAATAACTCATAGATCACGTGATCAAGTTACCCATTTTGTTTTGCATGTCAATGTACTATTTTTACCTCACACCTGACAAATGTGATCATTGTTAAGACAATTCTGTCCTTTTCTTCAAGGTAGGAACAAAGAGTTTAAGAGCCTTTGGGAATTTCTAGATTTCCCTGTCATCCAACCTGATTAGCAGGCATCCCCTTCCATTTATCTATCTTTACAAATTTTACATTGATACCAAGCAAAGCCACCAAAGAGTTGCATATTTTGATCTGAATTTTTTGGCTCCAAGAGAACTAGTGTTTCTTTTTTTAAAAAAAAAATGTATTTCTTTTATTGATTTCAGAGAGGAAGGGAGAGGGAGAGAGAGATAGAAACATCAATGATGAGAGAGAAACATTGATTGGCTGCCTCCTGCACACCACCCACTGGGAATTGAGCACACAACCTGAGCATGTGCCCTTGGCTGGAATCGAACATGGGCCCTTCAGTCTGCATGCCAACGCTCTATCCACTGAGCTAAACCAGATAGGGCAAGAACTAGTGTTTCTTAATGATAACTCCCTGTTATGATAAAAGAAATCAAGTAAGAAAAAGTCAGGCAAATTATCTATAATAATAAAAGCAAAATATGCTAATAGACACCGGACAGCTGAACAACCTTCCAGACATCCTTCCAGACAAAGCCAGGGCTGTGAGGGCTGAGCCCCTTGCATGAATTTTGTGCATCAGGCCTCTAGTTTAATTATAAAATTATAATATATATTACTTTTCACAGTGTTCACAAAATTTGTGCTTCTCCTTAAGGCTTATTTTGCATGTTTTGTTATTGTTTTAAGCATCCCGGGACCTTATAAGAGTGTGCTATTTCTTATTTGATTTGGCTGCCAGGCAAATAGAATTATAGTCTTCTTATACAACTCTATAATGTCAAGCAACCTGGGTGCCCATGTGACATTTGTATCAGTGTTGTCCTATTTTAATTTTTCCACAGCCCAGATTTATGATTTACTTAATCTTTTAATTATAGTGTTCCCCTCCCATACCATGGGGCAAATGTTCCAAGACAACCCACGCCCCACCCCGCGACAGTGGATGCCTGAAACTGCAGATTGTACCAAACCCTATACATACTATGTTTTATCCTATGCATACATACATACCAGTGATCAACTTTACTTTATAAATTAGGGACAGTAAGATATTAGCAATCATAACTAATAATAAAATAGAATAATTATAACTATACTGTAACAAAAGCTATATGATTGTGGTTTCTCTGTCTCCAGTAAACTTTATATTTTTCAGTCCAAAGCTATTTTGAATCTGTGTAAATATCCCTCACTTGCAGCAAATGTCTTAATGTCTCAAGTTTCATGGACTTTCTTGCTGACATCATCCATAAGCTCAATACTTTTTGGTGCAACATATTGCTGTCAATCAAAACCTGTTTTCTGTTCGTGTCTTCTACCCACAAATTGAATGCCTTTTCCACCTTAACTTAGTATTTATCACACACTTTGGTCATAAATTTTGCTGTTTGAGGTGTGAGAGCAAATTTAAAACACTTTTTTTTCCTTCTTGAAAATTTCACAGATAGAAGATTCTTTCTTACCATAAATCTTAACAACCTCAGCATATAATCTTTTTTCTTTCCTTGTTAAGTCAAGAACTTCCACTTTTCACTTAAAGGAAGCATGTTACAGCTTCTTTTTGGCACATATGAATTGCCAGCATCACTACTCTTACCTTTTGGGGGCATTATTAAGTAAAATATGGGTTACTTGAACACAAGCACTGTGATACCACCACAGTGGATCTGATAACCAATAGCTACTAAATGAGTAATGGGTTGGTAACATATACAGTGTGGATACACTGGACAAAGGGATAATTCATGTCCTGGATAGGATGGAGTGAGATTTCTGAAATTTTCTATTTAATATTTTTGGACCACAGTAAGGGAGGGGGCTATTGTATATGTATTCTTTTTGATTTTTTCATAGCCTCTGTGTAGTGCACTAAAGCTGCCCTATTCAAAATGCAGTACACAGACCTAAACATCAGAATTACTTGGTAGCTTGTTGGAAATGCAGAATCTCAGGCCCAACCTTAGATCTACTCAATGTGCATTTTAAACAGACTCAGATGATTCATACTTACATTAATGTTAGAGAAGGGTGCAGTAGAGCATTAAGAATAACTTAACATAAATTCATCTAAGTTAGTGGGTAAAATTATGTACTGGCTTCAATTCTGTAATGTCCAATTATGGACTTAAGCCAACTGGTGAGTTGGTTAAAAATGAAATTTCCTAGATCTCTCCCTCAGAGGCTTTGACCCAACAGAACTAGCATGAGACCCTGGAGTCTGTATTTTGTCAAGATCCCCAGATGATCAGGATGCAAATGACAGGCGTAAGCCCTAGAGATCACTTCCTCAAGGACATGATTTCAAAATATCTGCACTGACTTCCCCATGTAATCTCTGTTCTACCCAATATAAGCAGCAGCTTATGGGGTATGCAGAGCAGATTTTCCTGCTGCTCCCATACTGCTGGCATTATTGAAATAAACACTCATATACAACCCAACCCTCTCTCTGCTTAATTGGCTCAAGTAGCGAGAGGCAGCCCAAAACCATTGGTTGTCTGGTTATAGTACTGCCATCTTCTTCTGATTTAACTGTGCCTGCATTATTATCATGAACTTCAAACTGAGATTACTTTGCAGAAAACTTTTGAAATTACATGCCCATTTGTTAGAGTTAGTTTAATTAAAACTATGTAATATAATCCATAGATCCACTGAATTCAACACTTCTCCTTAAATAAATTCAATTTTTCTTAAATCACCATCTGAGATGACTAATAAGCCTGCCTGCGCCACACCACCATGTTCACCTTTCAAATGCCATATGTCTCAATATGTTGCAAGCAAATCAAGATGTGGGACCCCATTATCAACTGCTCAATCGCATGGACCCTCTCCTCTTCCCCCATAGCACCTCCCATACTGTGACTCTTCTGCTCAAAGTATCAGTACCTCATGTCAACCACTATAAAGCTTCCTTCGTTGTCCAAAGGAGTATAAATAACGTAAATGTATAAGTTGGTGGTAAGTTAAAAGCAAAAGGATTGAGATGATGTGGACGGGAAATGGATGCACCAGGGAATGAGGAAAATTGAGAGATAGTCTATTATGTAGCTTGTCTGCCTCCTAAAAAATGTCAAGGTCATGAAAGACAAAGACAGACCGATGAACTAGTCCATGTTAAAGTGGCATGATGCAATCTGTGATCCTCGATTAGATACTGAACTGGGAAAAATAGAGCTAACTATAAAAGTCATTATGCAACAATTAAGGAAATATGAATGTGAACTTTGGAATAGATAATAGCAAAGTGTCAATGTTAAATTTCCTGACTTTGATAACTGTACTGTAATTATGTAAGGGTATGTCCTTGTTCTTAACAAATCCTCACTGATATATTTAGGAGTAAAAGAGCATAATGTCTGCAATTTAGTCTCAAATGGTTCAGAAAAAAATATGAGAGAATGTGTGTGTGTATGTGTGTCTGTAAGCAACAAATATTTAATGGAGGAAATGGGAAAATGTAAACAAAAGGGGAATTTTGGGTATAATTCTTGCAACTTTTCTGTAAATTTGCACTTACATCAAATAAAAAGCTACAAAATATATCTCATTTTTTTATAACTTTTTCTTTTTAAAGTAATGCTCACTCATTCTAATATTTTGGCACTTGATGAAAAGGTCCTTGAATTTTTTTTACTTTTTGTCTTTGCACATGTTTAAAAAAACTTTAATTAGAATTTATCAAAGAAAAATCAATGTCATTTTTAAAATACTAAAATAATAGAGGAGTATCTCTATCTTGTTGCATCTCAAACTTTCTCTTTTTAAGAAATGAGAGGAAGCCTTAACCAGTTTGGCTCAGTGGATAGAGCGTTGGCTTGTGGACTGAAGGGTCCCAGGTTCGATTCCAGTTAAGGGCAAGTACCTTGGTTGCGGGCACATCCCCAGTAGGGACTGTGCAGGAGGCAGGTGATCGATGTTTCTCTCTCATCAATGTTTCTAACTCTCTATCCCTCTCCTCTGCTCCCTGTAAAAAAATCAATAAAATATATTTCAAAAATAAAAAAGAAAAAGAAACGAGAGGAGGAGGATAGAAAGTCCCAGCAGAACAGGGCGGGTTGACGAAGAAAAGAGAAACATTGATGTGAGAAGAAGTCATCGAACAGCTGCCTCCTGTACACCTCGTACTGGAGTTAGAGCCTGCAACCTGGGCATGTGTCCCAACTGGGAATCAAACCAGCAACCCTTTGGTGCATAGGGCGATTCCGAACCAACTGAGCTACACCAGCCAGGACTCTGCTCAAACTTTTAAACATTTCTGTTATTAGTTTTGGTAGATACTATCATAGTTCTAAATAATATACCTAATTTTTCTCATAATTTATAAATTCTAACATTAAGACTTTTTGCTCTTATAGATTAAGATTTAGCTCACATACATCTTCCCTTTTCTACAATCTAATTGTGGCATTGTTTTCTTCTATTAGTAATCTTTGAAATTAAAATATTTTCTTCTATTTCTAGAACTTATTTTCTACAGACTTTCTCTTGACTCCCCACTTTGTGAAATGAGGATATTTACACACTGTGTTTTTCTTCATGTCACTTTGTATTCACCTCCCAATTTTTGTCAGCTTTAGTTTTTCTCTCCTTCATAAGAACTGATTTGATAACATTTCACTCAATAAACACAATTAAATCTTTTGTACTTTGCCTACAGATTTAATCTACGATTTAAAAAACCAAGAAACAGCATCTTTTTCTCATGACTGTGAAGACAGAGTTCAATGCAGAGCCAAGTAGTGCACTGTGATTATACTTCCTTACCTCCTGTTCTAGGGTCAGTCTTCAGAGCTCAAAGGAAGGCTACATGGACATTCCTTTTTTAATGCTGCACCAGTAATGCCAAATTTTAATTCGCTTCATATTAGGATGTACCTTTGTGTGTATCTTCCCCCATCTTCCAAACACACATGCCTGCATGTGTTTGGATGATGGGGGAAGAAATCATATTCCTAATATGGTTTCTTCCTTAATTGCTTGAAATCCATTCCTTTTTCTGAGAAACACTGACTTTAACTTAAATTTTTTCTTAGAGTTTTTATATTTCTATTTTTTTACTTATACTCTGTGCTTTTAACCTAATCTTAAATTATTTAAAAATTTCAAATGACTTTATTTTTCTCTAACACCATTTCCCTTTAACCCCAAAGAACCGTTCTTAAATTATTTTTCAATTACAGTTTACAGTCAATGTTATTTTGTATTAGTTTCAGATGTAAAATACAGTGGTGAGACAATCATATACTGTACAAAGTGTTCACCTGATATTTCCACTACCCACCTTACACAATATATAGTTATTACAATATTATTGAGTATACTAGAGGCCCTGTGCATGAAATTTGTGCACTTGAGGGAGGGGGTCCCTCAGCCCGGCCTGCGCCCTCTCTCAGTCTGGGAGCCCTCGGGGGATGTCTGCCTGCTGGCTTAGGCTTGCTCCCTGACTAAGCTGTCAGTAGGACATCCTTAGTGCTGCCACGGAGGTGGAGAGGCTCCACCTCCACTGCACTCACCAGCCGTGAGCTCAGCTTCTGGCTGAGTGGCACTCTTCCTGTGGGAGCAAACAGACCACCAGGGGGCAGCTCCTGCATTGAGCACCTGTCCCCTGGTGGTCAATGCGCATCATGGTGACCAGTCATTTCATCATTCGGTTGATTTGCATATTAGCCTTTTATTGTATAGGATTCCCTATGCTGTTTTTACATCGCTATGACTACCTTGTAACTACCAATTTGTATTTCTCAATTCCTTCAACACTTTCACCCAGTCCCACAACCCTCTTCCCCTCTGGCATCTATCAGTCTGTTGTCTGTATCCATGAGTCTGTTCCTGTTTTGTTTGTTCATTTATATTGTTCTTTTAGATTTCACATATAAATAAAATTATATGGTATTCATCTTTCTCTGACTGACTTATTTCACTTAGCATAATAGCCAGTAGGTTCACCCATGCTGTTACAAATGGTAAGATTTCATTCTTTTTTATGGCTGAGTAATATTCCATTGCATATATGTATGAGTGTTTTTTATCCACTTGTCTATTGTTGGGCACTTGGGTTACTTCCATTTCTTGGCTATTGTAAATAATGTTGCAATGGATGTAGGGGTGCATATATTCTTCTGAACTATGTTCTGGATACCAGAATTGAATCAGGTCTTCCAGAGGCTTGATCCCACGTAAGTTCATTTCTCTTTAGATTTACCACAGAGATGTCTTTATGGGATTTTTCTTTACTGCTTTTGCTAACCCAGGGATCCCAAGTACTTCTATCTTTTTTAAAATTTACCTTCTTGATTTTCTGATAAACATTCTCCAGTGATTTTCTAAGTAAACTTTGAGCCTCTGAAAATCTTGAAAATGATTTACTTGACTTTTAATTTACTGATAAATTGCTGGATTTTAGATTTTAAACCATTTTCTGTCAAGACTTTGAACTCAATTGTCTATGTATGCTAAAATGCTGTTGAAGATAAATTTATGCCAATGTGATTCTCGTTCATTATTGGTGAAGAATTTTTTAAAATTACTGTTGTTTGTTTATTTTTTCTGCTTCACTGGAGTCTTTTAAAATATTTTCTTTATCATTAGTGGTCTGCAGTTTCATAATGATGTTCCTATATGTGGTATTTTTGTCATTTATTCTTTTTTATATTTACTAGGCCCTTTGAATTTCAAAATCCATGCTTTTCTTCATTTCTAGGAAGTGTTATTTAGTTGTTTTATTGAGAATCTCATACCTTTCTTTTTCTCTTTCTGGAATCCCTAATAGTTATATCTTAGATCTCTTGGGCTTTAATTCTGTTTGTTCTGCTTGATCTTTGTCATCCCACATGCTTTCTTCATTATATGGCAAATCTTGATTGATCATTGTGTTTATGGATGAAGCAAATATACTGACTGGAAGTCTGTGGACTTTGGTAAATTGATAAGAAGCCAGCCATTATATTGGGGAACCCTCTGCCCAAAGCACTAACATCTACATTAGTTGCTGCAATTTCTTTGGGCCCATTATTCATTCTTTAGATAACTTCCTTTCCTCACACTGCCAAATTGGGAGTAAATATCTAGGTACTAGTTATTATAAGTATTGTAGTAGAGAAGTGTGCAGTTGGGGTAAAGGTCATATACAGAAGTTCACATTCACATTTCAATCATTCATTCACTTAATCAATCCACAAATTGTTATTAATGGTTTACAAATTAGTCAGCCAAACAGACAAATTCTTAGGAAGGTTATTTTCTTTTACAAGAGAGATATTGAACAAATTAAAACATGAAAATATAATATGTTAGGTATTATGAAGAAAATTAAAGCAGAGTGATGGTTTTGAGAGGAAAGGGAGAGATAGTCTTTGTTTGAATAAAGTGGTTCAGTGTTTGATAGATGGTATTTGAACAGGTACTTGAAAGAAATGAGGTAGAAAGATATAGAGAGGGTAAAAGGAAGCATGTTACAAGCAGAGGAATCAGATATGCAAGGCAAGATGAGTTTTTTCCTGAAGGAATTATAGATACTTCTAATTCTTACATGGAGTCTCTCTGGGGGTCTGCAGGCATGCTGACACCCTACTCAGGGGCAGGGTCTTCAGAACATATTCTAAATGGTGACTATGTCCATCTAACTTCAACAGGCTACCCTTATCATGTACTTTCCTGCAATCCAGAAATTTGTTGATATTTCTAGCTCATTAATGGCTCTATTCTTTGTTTACTATCATGACATTTTACTTATAAAATCTTCTTTCTAATTGACTCTTCAAGAGCAGAGGACATAAATGACTGGGCTCAGGTCATCAACATAAACTATATAAAAAATATTCTTCCCAAAATAATCTCTTAGCTTTTTAAAAGCAATTTTAATATAAACCTAAAAGAGATAACTTTTTCATAGAGGTTCTAAAATACCATAAGGGCATAGGAGGATTTTAATAGTAATACTAAGATGAGGATCTGTGTTATGCTATCTCTCACATCAAGAGGGAAATAGTTTAATAGTAATACTAAGATGAGGATCTGTGTTGTTATGCTATCTCTCACATCAAGAGGGAAATCGCAAGATAAAGTTAGCATATAGCATATAAACAATGACTCATATTGCTAAAAAGAAAATAAAACTGTAAAAAAAGAAAGAAATTAAACCTGAATGGTACTTTCCCAATGAAATCTGCCCAATGCAATGTTTTATGAATTGACTTTCACTCTTCTTCAATATCACCATAGTTAAATATCTAATAAAATATGATTTAATAAAACAAAGCAAATAAACCTAGTTCTCAATATATGAAAACTCATTAAACTTCTTTTTTTTCTGGAGTAGTAGCCAAGAGGCTGTTTTCAAGTTAAATTGTATTTTTTAAGGAAAATATATTTAAATATGGTATTCTGATTCTATGAGCTATTAAATATTGTTTTCATCTGCCAGAGAAATCGTAATGGTCCTTAGGTACAGTTCTTTTCAGCTAGAAGACACTCAGAGTCTTTAAGCCAATAGTTTGCACAAATTCATGGAGAGTTGGTAACAAATAGAAATATAAACTAGGCTGTCAAACTCCAGGTATTCATTCTTTCATCGTTTTATAACACTGACTAGCTCATTTGAAAATTAGAAATATTTCCTATATCCAAATCTGGCAAATTTTCCCACTGCTTCCTAGTATTGCAGGACAGGCAATGATGAAATCTAAAGCGAGGGCTACATTATGTAAAACTGACTTACATTCAGAAATAACAAGATTCTCCAAAAGGAATATTGAACTCAAGCCATCAGAAAATGACCTCTTCAGTTTTCTTCCAGGTCAAAGAACAACACAATCTTTGTGTGAATATGAGCACACAGAAGCTATGAATCGTGGCAGTGTGACATAAGTGGAGATGGTTTTGCAAAAGCATAGACACACCTTCAGCTTTGGTTTTATGCTACTTGTTAGTCTGACCACCAGTCAATCTTCAATAGATCTGTTCTTTGTAATTTTACCTAAAGGACATTAAAAACTTGCCTTGATACTAGCTCTTTCAAATATAAAATATTTTCTTTAATTAAGAAATATTTAGTGAGTCCTTCCTGTGTGCCAATCCCAGTGCTGAGAGCTGGGGATATAGTAGTGAGTAAAACAAAAAAGTTCTCAACCTTTTGGGTCTTTGAGCATATGGAGTCCCTGTTCTCATTATGATAATGACCTACTGAAGGAGACAGGCACTAATCTAATAATTATAGAATTAAATACAAAAATAAAATGTTAATTAGTGTTATAAGAGAGATTGCCTGCCTCTATAAAAGAATGTAATACAAGGATTTGGCTACTCTTGATTGGGGGGCGGAGGGAAGTGGGAGAGGGGCAAGTGATCAGAAAGGATTCACAAAGAAGCATATTTGAGAAGAACCAGATTAAATAAAATAAAAGGCAGAAGTGAGCTTCAAGTGAAGAGGACAATTTGTTCAAAGGCCATAGTTCAGACAGGGAGCACTGTATTTTCCAGGAACTGACAGAAAAGCCATGATAGCTGGAACCAGACATCATGGAAGAGTGCGCAAGGACACAAACACGCAGGGATGAGAAGGGGCTGACCCACCCAGTTCTGAGAGCAGTGGAGAGACTGAAGGGTTTAAGCAAGGGAGTGACAAGAAAAAAAAACTGCATTTTGGAATGAAAACCCCTGGTTTGGTGTGGAGAGCAAGAACTATGGGGATCAGTTAGAAAGTTATTACAGGAAACTATCATCTAGGCGAGAAATGTGAGGACATGCAGTCTCCTGGGAAAATTGTAGCAGCCTTTCCAATATACTTTTCAGAAGCTGGATGCTAAAAAGAAAAGGAAAAAATAACAGTTGGATGCTTAAAAATGAGACTTGAAAAGTAAAGCCGGATTATCTCTATGTATCTACCTACCTATCTATTTATACATCTAACTTCCTGCTTTTTAACCTTTGTCTTCTACGCTGACCTCCTTTCTATTCCTGGCAGGTTGATTCTCTCCCCTCAACTGGAGTTTCGAAGGCTTCATGCATCCTCTTCTGGGGAGTAGTCTTCCTTGCCCTTTCTTCTACTCAGCTTGAGTAGGTTAATCCTAACAATTCTTTGGCCTTACTCCAAGAAGTCTTAAATTGACTCCAGTGAAATCAGGGCAGCTATGTTCATAGTGGCTCCCATTGCAGCAGAGGGCTCATGGCCCTTAATTACCTATTCACAGTTGCTTATCTAACTCTATGTTTCTCTCGCTCAACTGTAAATGCCTTGAAGGCAGGAACTGTGTCTATCATATCACCTTTTTATATTATTTAATATCATGGAAACAGAAGAAGTATTTACCAATTAAATGAACGCATTAAAATAAATCTTACTTGGCAAGACTAACTCCACATTTATATTATTTATATTTGAAATACCTGGGTTCTTTTGAGGGTGACAGTACATGTTGGTATTTGGTTTATGTTATTTGGTGGTGATGGGGAGAACATCTCACTTATTTCAGATTTGTGCTTGCATCGCTAGTGATTGGCCATCATGCCTCTTTTGCAATGATTGCCTTAGAGAGCAGATTCTGTTATGGGCCTGCAGTTAATTGAGAGAACATTTAATTTCTGTACCTTTGGATAGGGATGGGGGGAGAGAGGTATGTGGAGAGGTGAAAAGAAATGACATATTTGGAAATAAATTATGTCAGAAATTCACTGCCTATGAAGTGATTTTGACAACTGCGAGTTGCCTTTTGGTAAAGATAGTAGTATTCTCATGGCAAATCCAATCACTACTAATAGCTCTTCTTAGGACTCTGATTAAGGTTATGGGATGTATTAGCTTATCTAGAGCTATTCTACCTTTAATTGTCACACTCTAGCGCTGCCGCTATGCTGAATTTATGATTCCACAGCAATGGATGACTGCGCTGTGAGTTGAAATTTAGCGATAGAGCCCACAGAGTCACACTCTATTGAAGTGAGACAAATTTCATTCACATGCATTTCCTCTGAAAAAAATATGAGAAACCAGTCTCCCTCCCTCTCTCTCTCTCTCTCTCTCTCTCTAAAAGCCATCCCATTGATAGTGAATAAATATTTATGAGAGATAAGAGAAATAGAGAAATAGACTATAATATTTTAGTTACCCATTAAAAGCATGTTCTTTGCCTGGGGAAGTCCATGACCAGCATCAGGAAATCATGAATTCAATGGCTGATATATGAAAGATTGCTGCAATCTCTTTTCCTAAATGCCAAGAGAAAATTCACAGCAGCATTTTTGAGGTGCATTAGTACAATCTTGGTCAAATACATATATTTATATTGCTGAGAGTATTTTATTTTTCATTAATTCCTACAAATAGGTGGTCAGTAGGTCACCAATTTTGTACTTAAGCAATTTATCTGATCCAGTCAACATAATCAAGCCCATACTGGAGTGATGCAGACTGAAAACAACAGAATAGAAGGCAGAGCCTGGCAAGATCAAGAGAGAAAGAAAAGTCAGGCGTCCCACATAGTGACATTGAGAACTAAGTCATGGCACTACTCACCTTCCCCAGGAAGTAAAGGTCTTTGCCCGCCCCTGAGAGTTATGTCTAAATATACAGAAGGAAAAAACTCTGAAGCATGATAACTGGAATTCAATAAAGTAAGAAACCTATACATAAAATCAGCTACAAAACATGCTCTTTATATGCTAAATCTGCCTTTTCCAAAATTTCATATAAATAGAATTATACAATATCCAGTCTTTTGTGTCTAGTTTCTCCTGCTCAGCACAGTTTTTGAAGTGAAGTTACAACTCTTCTTTTATTAAGGATATTGATAATGTGTCTTATCTTTTTATTTTGATTAGCCTAGCTATATTAGTTTAGGTAGAAGTTTTTCTATGACATTGAATTTTCTCTTCTATCTTTATTAATTTTCTGTCTTATACATAATTTGATTTAATTCTTTTGCTCTTCCTAGCTTCTTATGATGGAAGGCTAGATCACTGATGCAAGAACATTTTTTAATACAAGCATTTAAAGCTCTAATTTTCCTCTCAACACTACTTTAGCTAAATTTCACACTTTTGATTTGTGGGATCTTCATTTTCATTTAGTTCAAAATATAATTTCTTTGGCTTTCTTATTAGTGTTTAAAGCATGCATCTTTGCACTATTCTAACTTATTTGCATCTTTATACCCCAAATGGGTTACTTATAGACATTATTCTGACACTCTGCCTTTTCATTGGAGTGTCTATATACAGTTCATATTTCATGTAATCAATGATATGGTTAGATTTAAATCAACCTTATGCTATTTGTTTTCTATCTGTCCTCTTTTTTTTGCCCTTTTCTGCTTTCTTTTAGATTATAGAAATGTTTAGTATTTTATCTTATGTCCACTATTGAGTTACTAACTACATACCTTCATTTACCTGTTTGAGTGGTTGCTTTAGAGTTTAACATATACATCTTTAATTCGTTGCAGTGGGAAGCAATCTTTTTAGTCTCATTTTACAGATGAAATAACTTGCAGCACAGAGGCTTTATATCCCTGCCCAAGACTTTACATCAGCTTGTAAGAGGCAAAGAAAAATAGCAAAAGGCAAACCTGGACTTTAGCCCAGCTGAGGTAGTTTATGCGAAGAGCAGAAAATGAGCAAAGGGATACTGAGAAAACATGCATGAAAGGGAGGAGAAAGAGACTAGATGCCAAATCTCTTTAATGGCTGATGAATTAATTTATGAAGAAAAAGACAGGGTTTTAAAAAATGTGGTAGCAGTAAAGAAATAAAAAACGCAATTTTTCTAAACATTTTTCCTATTTATTTCCATGGGCATTATGGCCATAGAAACTAGTTGAGGCTAATTTAATTGGTATATCCAAATGTTCTAATACTAAATAATTTCATTTATGTATGTATATTTGTATGTATGTGTGAATATATGTATATATGTGTATATATATATATTTGTGTGTGTATATGTATGCTTGTTTGTCATAGTCTTTTTCACAATCCTAGTCCTTTATAAAGCATGTTGATCTCATACCTATATGCTTGACCTCAATAAAGTTCTTTAGTCCACTACTCTTCTAATTACCATGATCAATATTTAATCCATACAAGATGCTATAACCAGGAAATGAGATTTAGTATAAGGAGCTATTCCTATGATTTTTAAAAATTCCAACTATATCTGATTTTGGCCTATTTTTATAATTCTTCCAAATAACATGGAAAGGGACAGCTGTGTATTATGAATATGGAAGCAGAGGATAACCACCTACATAGAAAACACTTTTAGCGCCACGTCCAGCCTATGCAGAAATGAAGGCTTACAGTAGGAAAAAAAAAAGATGGAAAGATACATATATTTTGCTCAAGTCCCTTATTCCCTCTTTGCTATTGGTTCGGCTTCATTACTGATCTTTCTCAATATTTGGCAGTATGTCTCTCTCCTCTGACTCAGCCTTCACATCGCCATTAGCTTACCCTTGTGACTTTTTCTCTATTTGCTCAAAATTTTCCAGTAGCATTTTTGTCATTTTTAAATATATATTTTATTTTCCTGCAAGCCCAGATTTAATATGCCATTCTCCCTATCTGTAAAGCCCTGCTAATGCCAACATCCAATTTTAAATCCCACCAATTCTTTGAGACCCCAAGGCCTCTGCAATAAATTATTTTAGAAATAATTCCTTGGCCTTTTGATCTCCTCTACCAATTAGTTTAAAGAATTGATAGAATTATCTGAAGCGCTTGTGACCTCAGTCTGTATAGTTAGATTACATGGCTTTTTATTCTCCTAGTGATTTATACAAATGTTTTCATTTTGCTTTTTAGGTTTTGAAATTCTTTGAAGAAAGAAACCAAGTTTATTTCATCTTTAGCTCAGAATAGTACTTTTGTTAAATGGTTGTCAAGAAATTTCATTTTTAAAAATGAACAAAAGATACTGAATTTATTGAATAAATAATCACCAAGGATGTATATGATGTCAAAAAGAGGATTTGCAGACATCAGGAAAATTCTGGGCTGTACATAGATCTGCCTCAAGGCTGTGGAATGATAGCCTCCTAATTTTGTACATTAATATAGACAATATGACAGCTGTTAAATTATTTCTCAGTTTCAGCCTCCACTTTCTGCCCTGGGACTATATGGAACTCCATTAAACAACTTTCAGTGTTGCCAGTTCACAGGATCTGCCAATAGAAGGAGATAGAGGGAGGAGCTAGAGCAGTGGTTCTCAACCTTCCTAATGCTGCGACCTTTTAATACAGTTCCTCATGTTGTGGTGACCCCCAATTTCATTGTTACAAATTGAACATAAGTAAAGCATAGTGATTAATCACAAAAACAATATGTAATTATATATGTGTTTTCCGATGGTCTTAGGTGACTCCTGTGACAGGGTCGTTCGACCCCCAAAGGGGCCCCGACCCACAGGTTGAGAACCGCTGAGCTAGAGGGAGGATGCAAGGCTGGAGAAGAGGGAAGGCGCTCTTTCCTATGGGTTTCCTGCGAGCTACTGCACACTAAGGTTCCTGTGAGCCTGTCCTCAGCAAGGCTTCTTCCCCCGAGCAGTGACAGTTTTGCCTGTGACAGCAGCTGTTGCCCTTTTTCCAGCATTTGCAGAACCAGCTCCATCCTGGTCCCCTTAGCGACACCAGCATCTGCTTAGCAGTGCCCACCCCGCCAAGGCCCGAGTTTCAGTTCCAGGTGTCTGAGTTTTAATAATTCTAACTTTTTCCCATAATTTATCCAGCCATAGGGATAGTAACTGTTTTCTGAAATTGCTACTTTCGTGATATTTTATAATTGTCCTTTGACTCTTGCAGTTGCCTAGTATATCAAATGCAAAAGGAAGACTTTTCCTGGAAAAAAAGAAGAACCAGTCTGCCAGTTATTTTACCCCAGATGAGTTCAGCAAGTTGAGATTCAACATTGTCAACTAAAATTTTAAACCTCTCTGCAGAAAAATATTTCCTTGACCGCTGAGGATTCCAAATTTTCAAGCATAAATCCAGTTATGTGATTTTGGAAGTACAGCTCTGGGCAATATTACGGTGACAGGATGATCACATATTAAATGCTGACAAGGTTTCCCCAGAGGCTCCGCTCAAGGCTGTTTGTGGAGTCTGAGAGCCCAAATAGTACTCTGGAGAGGAGTTAAAGGTATAGACATTGTAGGAATGGATTACCAAACCAATGAATAAAAGTATCTATTTTTTTTATTCACAAGATTTTGATTAACAAATTCATAGTATTTTTTAAAGAATGAAATCTTAATAAATTAAATAGTTTGAGATGTATTGAAATCAAAGAACATTGTTTAATTATACATATTTGGTGTTTATTTAGCATGATCATTTATTTTGTAATTCCCTACTATAAGAAAAGCATCTCAAAATTCCAAACTAATGTTTTCTTTCACTTACATAAAATATTTAAATGTCTGCACTTAATGAAAATTAGTTTGCATATACATTCTTTGAGATGGGATCCATTTTTATATGCAAGATACATTTTTATAGACAAATGTCTAAGTATATCTCAGTTTAATGGTATTTATATGTCTTTATATGTTATATAGTGTAGGAGAGGAAATTTTTTCTTGTACCCTTCTAGGATTTTTGTTATGGCTGGTCTAATTATTAAATTGACATAAAGATAGCACAATTTAATTTTACTGTAGAGGGAACCCAAAGATATGAGGCCCAAAGGAGTGATCAAAGCAGGAAGCTTTTAGATCCTTTAGATAAAGAAACAAGTACTTGTGAAGGTTGACAAAACAAAGGGGTTTTACTTGAGGTCGCAAATTAATGGAGAAGTAACAAAGTTGTTTATGCAGCTTTCTCAGCCTTGAATTCCCTATCTCTGGTCATAAGGATGCCTTCTATCCTCCTGGTATAGAAAGGATAACTTCACAGGAAGATCTACTTCACAGGAATATCTAGGGAGATCTACTTCCTGCTTTCAAGGGGACAAAGGACGGTCAGAGTGTTCTTGTGCCACTGTTTTTTAAGTAACTTTAATTCAAAATAATCAACATGCCGAAGTGGCATTTTTGGTGTGCCATATTTTGCTCTTCCTCATAGTATATATTTATGTGTATAATTTTTGAAAATCAAAATGTTAAACCATCTAATCAACATTAATATTTAAAGGGAATGCAATAAGATCTTTTTAAAGAGAATGCATTTTTAATTATCAACTATTTTTAAAGTTAAAGGATATTAGAGTGGATGATGTCCATTGAAAACTTAACCAGCTTTATTAATAAATCTTACCAGTTTGCAATATATAATTTTGAATTTTTAGAATTAATAATAACCAATTTGGTTGAAGAATCTTCCATGCCCCCAGAATCCATTCCCAAATTTCATTGCCAAAGTAGCTATGAGGTGATTTTGATGTTATACTTTTACATGTATGCTTTTATTGCTTCATGTATATGTATATATAATTCTTTGTGTAAAGTAGATACAATTCTTTTGCAACTTTTCAAACATTATGCAAGCTATAACATACATGTCATTTGCAACATATTTTTTGTTCAAAATTAAATTTCTGAGATTTTTATATGTTGATATAAGGTAGTTCTAGTTCACTCACTCTGACTTCAAATATTTAATTTTGAGTATGCCACTTTGCTTATCCATTCTTCTATGATAAACATTACAGTTGTTTTCAGTATTTTCTTAAACAAGGCTGCAATGAACATTCTAGAACATATCCACTTGTGCTTATGAGTTCAAGTTATCTTGATTAGATATCTGGAAGTGAGATCCTTTAGGTCAAATGTTATATACACCTTCAACCATACTAAATATTATCAGTACAAGGCTTCTACCACTTAACACTCCTTACCGAAGGGCATGAATGTTCCTAATCAATATCCATTGACTCCTTAATTTATACCTGCATGATGGATAGTTAATAATGTGTCATTATTTTATTTTGCATGTTCTCAGAGGTTGCATTGAACCTCTTCCTAGGTACGTATTGGCTACATGAGTTTTCCTTTCTGCAAATTAGCTTTTTATATTTTTTACCTAATTTTCTACTGAGTAGCTTTATATGTTATAGCTAGTAATGCTATGTGTTTATACACACTTTAAAATTTTTTCCTCAGTATGAATTTTGTGTTTTAACTTTGTTCTTGGTGTCTTAGGTTAAAATTAAAGGTTTAGTTTTGAGGTGGTCTGGTCAAATTCAGCAAGCGTTTATTTTATTTTATTCTTGTATTTTCTTAAAAATATTTTCTCTCATAAAGTCATATATATTTGCCTCTATTTTCTTCTAAATTTGAATGTTTTACTTTAGGTTTTATGTATATATGAAATTTATTTAAGGTATAATATTAATAAAATAGAATGTTCTATTATTGCATATGTATAATTAAATTGTCAACACCTTTTATTGAATAGGCAATCTTTTCTCCTCTGATTTGTAAAGCTATTATATACTAAATTTTCATGCATGTATAGGTAAATATATTTATATATACATAAACTTTTGTTCTCTTCTCATATCAATATCACATTGTCTTAATTACAATAACTTTATAAGTTTTAAAATCTGGTAGAGCATGTTTTCTTATGCATGTATAGCTTGCAAGTGTTACTGAAAAAAACAAGTTTTGTGTTTTATTGAACTCTTATTAATTTATTTTATTATTAATTTATTTTATCTCCAAATAATTCCACATCTAGTTTAATTAACCCTCTTCTTTCTTTTCTCTCAGTGTATGTGACAACCACCTGCATTGCACCTTGTGGTTGCTAATAGAAGAGGAAGGTGTTTGGCTTAGAAATTCATCATCCAGTTGGTATGAATTTCTAGTCAATTTGTTGGCAAAGTCTCTGATGCTTATTTCTGAAGGTATATATACATTTGTATTCTTGCATATTTACATTAGCGTGTGTGTGAGTGTGTTGTGTGACTATATGTACATGCATCTCTGAGGTTACTCTTTAATAATTACATCATATCTATTCCTAAGAAAGATTGAAGGACTTCATCAGGGGTCACATATGCATAACCAAGTCAATATATGGAATTCTGAATATTGCTTTTATTATGGATAAAGTGTTTTCTATTACATTTGAGGGGCTAATATAATTACTGGCAAGTCAACAGGACTTTTGACAGAATTTCAATTCATATTTAGAAACTGAAAATAATATAAAATACTTTATCACATAAAAAAGAGTGAAATCATTGATATAGTTACATGAAACCTAGCTTTTTATGACTTTAGACGGGATCTTTCTGGTCAATGAATTTCATATTGATTCCATGAATGTCTTTTTAGTTACATTCACTGAAATTAATAGGCAAAAAGGAAAGCAAACTAATATTTTAAAGGACTAAATGTCCTTTAAACTCACTGGCATTTGAACTCTATGACTGTTACTATGAACTAATCTTCATCCTTATTAACATAGGTTTTAACACTGAGAGTAAATTCAAAAGATCTCTTTTTGGACCCACTCCACCAATCAGTAATAAAAAGTTAACTATTTACATCATAATATTTTATATCCTATATATTTTATTTTAATAAATATTTATTAAGCACCACCTGGGTGCCAGAATCTATTCTATGTGTGGGGAATATATAGGTGAATAAGTTTTAGAACCTGTCTTTAAGAATTTTATTTGAAAAGGCAATAAAAACTTAGACTATGTGGTAGGTGATTTTGTAATAGTGACCATTCACTTACTGTCTCTTATGTGCCAGAAACTTTATTTAAAACTAGAGTCCTGGTGCACGAAATTCATGCACAGGTGTGGTCCCTAGGCCTGGCCGGTGATCAAAGTGTGAGTGTCTGGCATGGAATTCCCAGCCGGCCTCACAGACTGGCTCCTGTACGAACCCACAAGGAGCCCAACCGACCCCTGCGGTCCAGGTGGCATGGAAGGGCAGGTCCCAGCTGACCTCTAGTCCCCGAGAAGCAGCTGGGCCCACGGGGCCCCACGCCACCCCTCTGT
>NW_006287459.1:1433242-1444576 GCF_000327345.1 Myotis davidii | reverse complement strand
CCTCTTCCCCAGCCGGCCTCACAGACTGGCTCCTGTACGAACCCACAAGGAGCCCAACCGACCCCTGCGGTCCAGGTGGCTGCAGCCTGGCTCACCCAGAAGAGGCTACGCAGGTGTGGGATGGGCTCCTTGTGGGTGCCCGGCACCTGAGCACAGTGGCTTCCCCGGAGCATGAGCCCTGGCACCCTGGGGAAGGGTAGCAGGGGGAGTGAGAGAGAGCTTGGATTCTCACCACACCTCTGTCCCATCACCCTCGCCCCCAGATGGCTGGTGAGAGGTCACAGTGCACTGCAGACACCCGCCATTTTCCTCACTGCCCCCGAGTGGTCAGCACACATTATAGCGAGTGGTTGAACTCTTGGTTTCCCAGTCGAACGACCACCCAAGGGGACAGTTTGCATATTAGGCTTTTATTATATAGGATGTTTCTAGTATTTTTTTAAAAATAAAATGTTCTTAATCATATAGATATATATATTTCTCCTTATCATACAAATGAGAAAACTTGAGCTTATGTAGTCTAAATAATTTTCTCCCAACATATTTCATAATCTAACCTTATTATATACAAAAGGGTTATTTTATAACCAGAGTAATTTATAAGCAAATCTTCTATGAGAATTTTCAGTTGATTCTTTAACAAGGATATTTTCTAGAGCCTAACACCAAAAAGTAACCCTATAGCTGATAAGTCCTAGTCACATTAAATGGTAGAACCAGAGATATTGCAAAAGTATTGTCTTTTCCTGAGCTCTATTCTATTAGGGTTTGAAAGAATGCCAACTATAAGTGTGAGGATTGAGATGTGTGATGAAAAAGAGATATTGTTGCTTTTGAGGATTTCAGAAAGAAGGATGTGCCAGAACTGAATCCTGACAAATGGCTCATCAAGTGGAAACCAGAACCTTCACTAGCAAATGGAAAGGCTGCAGAGGGAGTTTGGAGCAGAAGCATACTCGTGCGAAGACCCGGAGGCCTCATGGTGCTTGCCATGGGGACTCTAGTATTTTCACATGGCTGAACCCCATCTCTAACATGCACACTTTGATGCCCATGGTCTTCAAAAATAACTCACCTATCTTCTAAAAACTCAGAGGACCTGCTTCTCTTATAACATAAAAATCTTTAGTGACCCTATTGTACATAAAGTTGGTAGTTTCTTAGCTTTACCGCAGTTTACATTTTATTCTGCTTGCCCCCTGAAAGCTCCAGAGCATCATCATCACAACAGTAAAAACATAGGACCAGTGAACCAAATATCTAATCAGATATTCCAATGAAAAATTAATGTACACGTTCAACTCTCCCAGCTAGTTGAACAGCCAAACTAATTTACTACTACATGTTCCAAATATTTAGCCATGACAATTCTGCTGATTTAGGAGACCAGATAAGTAGAGAGAGTAAATGAAGACAAATCATAACACTAAACATTATTGTATAGTGATATTCTCTGTGTGTCCATAATTTGAAGTGGTTTTGACACATCTTTACTGCCAGGTTGAGCACTGGCAGATGTGTCTGCAGCAACTATTTTGTAAGTGAATGATATTCCATATTAAGGGCTATCTGCAGGGAGTTGATTCAAATAATTGAGATGAATGTCCTGGGCTAGGAATGAACTTCTAAATACTTCAACAGCAGAACAGACAAATAATTCTCAGGGAAGCAAAATGAAACAAACCTTTAGGTAACTAGCTATAGACCAACCTTGGCAATTTGTTTTGTTATAAAATGCTCAGATAAAACTAACAGTTAAAAAATCACAGGCTATTTGCAAAAAATATTTTTGAAGGCTGAAGCTTATTTTCCCTCAAATTAACATAAATGCTATGAATGGCTTTTACTGGTTAAATGTCGAAAATGTTCTGAGGTTGTCCTTGGCAAAATGACACAGTCCAATGAATGTGGTCATTAACAGTAAGAATAAAATGAGGCAAACAAAATGGGAATCCACGAAGTATAATACAAATAAAAGCACAGTACCATATGGTTTGTTTCAGCATTCATGTGACATTGGATTAAGTTTACAGAGGTAAGAAATGATATTTTTATTTTGAAAAATCAGAGAAACTTCTTATTGCTGTAAATTTGTTTTATGACATCTTGTTAACACAGTTCTTTTGATTTAAAAATCTTGATATGCCAGGAAAAGTCTTCCAATTCATTATTTATATACCATAAAAGTTGTTTTTTTCTCTTTTTAGAATAAAAAAAGCATTATATGAAAATAATTATCAGTTGGTTTTTAAGTAGGATAGCTTCTGTAATTTAAATCAAGTGTATGAAAATCAAGTGTATCACCCATGATTTAAAGATGCTATAAGTTTATGTGGTGATTATTTTGCAATATATACAAATATTGAATCATGGTGTCATACACTTCAACTAATATGTTATATGCCAAGTATAGTTCAATGTAAAATTGAAAAACATCCTCTAAAAAAAACTAGCCTGAAATCTTCACAAATGTCCATGTCTTGAAAGACAAAAAAAAAAAAAGACTGAAAATTGTTCCAGTTAAAAGAATTAAGAAATATGACAACTGAATGAAGTTCATGATTCTTTAGTAGATAGATCCTGTACTAAGAAAAAAATATACATAGATATGTTATGAAATACAATATTGGATCAACTGATGAAATTAAAATGGGAATTTTGGACTAGATAAAACCATATACAATGTTGTATGTCCTGAAATGGATAACTAAACCACAATTACGTAAGCCATTATACTTTTTCTTAGAAAATACACAATGAAACACTAAAAAATAAAGGGTTATTATGTCTGTAAATTATTCTCAAATGTTTCAGAAAAATATAGAGATAATGTAAGCTGAACATACCCTTAATAAACAGTATTATTGATATTTTCATTTTAATCTATTTTTTCCATCTCATTTTTTTTGAGATATTACTTATTTATGCTGTCTTAATCCCCCCACCAAAAATAAAAGAGATTAAAAGTACTTAAAGCATTCAGGCAATGTGACAAGAAAGAGTAAGTGAAAAAAATCAGAAAATATTAAGTTAGTGCCCAAATTTAAGAAAAAAATCAAAGGTTAATCGTTACTTAGATTTGTGAAGCCAAGGAAAGGAAATATTCAGAACCAGAGTAAATAAAATTCATATGAAGGAATCAGTTTGAGAGATAAGATGAAGGACCCATTATAGGCATATCAACTGTCAGTATAAATGTCTCTTTTGTAATTAGAAATGTGTATCTCAAACGTATGAAAATCACAAAAGCTGGAGATATTAAGCTTAGAATCATCCTCAGCAAAGAGTGATTGAAATCATTAATTTAGTTTATGTTTCTGAGGATTACATGGGAGAAAAATAATGACAGTGCACTAAGGATATAATCTTTGATCTCCCCATATTTGGGGCACTTAAGGAAGACAAGGAGTGAAGTCAATCAATGAGAAGAGAAGCTCTAGGAGAGAGAAAAGAAACATCAAGAGACAACAGCGGCATCAAACCCAAAGCTGGAGAGAATTTTAAGCAACGTCAGCTTCATGGGCATGTGACCTTTGCGAGTGCACAGAACCTAGCACTGAGGAGGCTCCATGTTTGATTTAATACTCTGTGTCCATGGTCTCTTTTCAAGAATTGTGGAAAAGAGGCCTTGCATTTTTATTGTGCACTGGGCTTCTCAAGTTATGTTGCTTGTGCTGGCTTCAAAAATGGAAGTTGGAGTAACTTCCCAGCCAACCTGGAGGTGAATTGATAAATGTCTTCCAGGATTCTCATTAAAATACCTGTGGTTCTATGAAATCAGAAATAAAACTGGCAATAATGCCACAAACTAATAAAGAAAAAAAGCCACATGCCAAAAATCTGGGCAGGCATTCAATTACCTGCCTCCTTGATGAAGATGACTGGGTAAGCAAATTCTTGGACAGTAGAGCTAATATCGCATGCCCAGAATCATGGTTAGGCAGGTGGCCACAAAATGTACAGGTAGGGATGAGGATGAACATTGTGATTCATGGACACTTTTAGTGCTTACATTTGGTATGGAGGGACTGTCAAGAACAGAGAAAAACAGGCTGTCCTACCTTAAATATTTAGAAACTGTCTTTAAAATGAACCGAAACCAGAGTTCCACACCTTCTGTTACAACCATTTCTTCTCAACCACTGCATGTATTTAGAAACTACTCTGACAATGACCTGTGCAGGAAGCAGAGGGAGGTAAAGAGTGAAGACACCTCTCCTGGCACACCTGGAATGCTGAGCTGCCTAAAGAAACCGCTGCAGATAGAGAGAGAGGGGGATGGCGGAGAACAATGCATGCTGCTGGTGAGAAGAGGTAGAGCATTTTAGAACCAAAGGAGGACTGCAAGCTGCACTGGCATCTCTAACTCAAACAGACAACCCTAGCTTTGGAGGAGAGGGAACTGAGTCCTGACAGGCATAACAGATTCCAAAAAAAAGCCTGTGGACACACACCTTACCATCTGGCCTAGGGGGTAGAGGATGGCGGACCCTCCTACCTGAGCAGAGAGGGCCTAAGGACACTATGTATGTATGCTCTCTGTTACTGAAAAGCATAACTGTAAGGATCTCTCTCATTTATGGCTGAATAAATTGAATAATGAATGATTACACCTGGAAAATTTGAATTTATTAATGAAGCCAACAAAATCTTTTGGTTCCAGGTTGTGCCTTCTTAAATCGACAAGGCGTTTTATGAAAAGGAAATCTGGAACAACTAGGGTAAAAATATTAATTAAGGACCTAAGCATTCAGAGCTGAGAGAGAAAAGAAAAAAGTTGCCCATTTATGACTGTTTTCTCCATCTCCATGCATCTAAAATTTACCAATCCTTTCACGTTGTCTTAAATTGCATCTCCTTTTTGAAGTTCATTATGACTAATTGTATTGACTTATTTCTCCCTTTTCTAAATGCTCATTGGTTATACTGGTGCTTATCATCTAACATGTAACTATGTTTTATGTTTTATCACATGGATTGAACTATTACTTCTAATTATGTGTTTTCTTTCCTTGTTATAGCATTCAGTTTCTCGAGGTTACATATAAATTCTTACTTTTGTATACCCTCCTCACCAACTCCCCAACTCCATCCAAGCTTAATATAGAGGAAGATATGAAATTGTATTATAGTTAGAAGGGAAGACAGAAAGGGCTTAATTTAGAAAAAGAAGAGATGAAAGAAAGATTTAGAGAGGAATTTTTAGTTTCAATAATTTTATAATTATATATGTTTATACTTTCAGAGGCAAGTGCATGACTAATTTTCTTAATAAATAGGCAATTACATTTCACCACACACAAAAATAAGTGCCATAGGGGCAGGGCTATTTTGTTTGTTTGTTTTATTTCATTGCTGCCTCCCCAATACAAGTGTCTGGCCCAAAGTAGATGCTCAGCATTCGTTGACTGAACTAAATTCCTTAGTTGAATAAATAAATGAGTGGATGAATTATGGATACTTAACACAGAAAAGGAAATAAACTGACAGGCACTGTGTACATTCTATACATTATTTCATTTTCATCCTCAGGCTTATGCATTTTTTAAAACAAATGAAAGTCCAAAAATTTAAGTAACTGGACCAAGATCACATAAAGCATTATGGGGTGGACATGATAATCAAACTAAGAACTGCCTGACTCCCTCCAAAGGTCCTGTATATGTAACATAACATTTTCTGCTATAAAATAACAAAATACTACTTTTAAAAAAAATCCTTACCTGAGGGTGAGAACTCAAAACCTAGGTATATGTCGTGACTGGGAGTATGTACAGCACCATACTCCAACCAACTGAGTTACATGGGCAGGGAAATATTACTTTTTTTCACTGAGGAAATCAAGAGAAAGAAGGACATCCAAGGCAAATGGTTTTTCAAATTAGACATAAGTAAAACACTCTCTAGGATTATTGGATTGCACAGGATTTCTGATACCGATAGATCTTTCTCAGGCAATGAAATGGCAGCCTAGGCACCAATTTCAAGTTAACAATTCTATTACTCTCCAACTCCTAAAGTGACACTAATTAAAAGCCTGAATTTGTATCTCTCTGAAATTTCATTTTCTGTTTTGGGCCTCATATCTAATATCTTTTAAAAAATATGTTTTTATTGATTTTTTAGAGAGAGATAGGAGAGGGAGAGAGATAGAAACATCAATGCCCTGACCTGAATCAAACCAGCAACCTCTCAGTTCCTGGTTAGAATCTCAACTGCTGAGCCATACCCGTCAGGCCTCACATCTAATTTCTTAGGCCACATGCTACTTCTGTCCATCCTTCCACAGAATCTTTTTTTTTAATATATTTTATTGATTTTTTACAGAGAGGAAGGGAGAGAGATAGAGAGTTAGAAACATCGATGAGAGAGGAACATCGATCAGCTGCCTCCTGCACATCTTCCACTGGGGATGTGCCCACAACCCAGGTACATGCCCTTAACTGGAATCATACCTGGGACCTTTCAGTCCGCAAGCCGACGCTCAATCCACTGAGCCAAACCGGTTTCGGCCCCAGAATCTTAATAATACCAGAACTTGTATGAAGTTATGAAAAGTGTTCTTTAACTGCCAATTGTACCTTCATATTTTATGTCATATAATAAAAGCTTAATATGCTAATTGTCCGGTTGACCAGCTAGCCATTCAACCAATGAAAGCGTAATATGCTAATGATATGCTAAGGCCACTCAACCACTTGCTATGACATTCACTGACCACCAGGGGCAGACGCTCTGACCAGTAGGTTAGCTCACTGCTGGGGGTCTGGCAGATTGGGGCTGAGCAAGATGGGCTGGACATGCCCGGGAGCCCTCCCACGGTCCCTCCCTGGCTGGCCAACCTCCTGTGTCTCTCCCCAGCCCCAATCATGCACTGGTGGGGTTCCTCAGCCTGGCCTGCACCCTCTCGCAATCCAGGATCCCTCGGGGGATATCAGAGAGCCGGTTTTGGCCCAACCCCACAAGCCAGGCCGAGGGACCCCACAGGTGCACGAATTCGTGCACTGGGCCTCTAGTCTAGTAGAGCTATAAAATGACATAACACTGAAACTAATTTTTACCTGGAAGTACTAGTTTAGTACTCGGAGATAGCAAACGCTTGAACAACTAAAAATGAGTACATCATTATTTTCCCTAAATCACAGTTAAAAATATCTGTAACTAGATCCAACTCAATTTTGGAGTGAAAGATTCTTGCTTAACATTATAAGATCTTTTTATTGTAAACCTTATTTACACTTATAATCTGAAGTTGCTTGCCTCATAGTTGAAACTCACCCAGTTTCTTAAAGAAATCTAGGTTAAAAACTCCTTGGCATATGGTAAGAGCTCAGTAAATATTTGTTGAATAAATTGAAGCTCACATACTTCCACATTTTGGCAATTGATTCTCTAAATAAGGAATTAATGTTGCTTCATATTTTAGATTTCACTGACAGAACCGATGGTGTTTAGTAAACCATCACTCTACCAGTATCAAAGCAGATAGGATTCTCAAACTTGTCTTTCATGAATGTATTAAAATAGTTTAATTGAGTGAAAATCAAATCCAATCTTATTTACTATGAATAAAAATGTTTCTCACTTGTAAAACAGATTCCTTTATATGTATTTTGGAATAAAAAATACATATGATTTATTACTATTGATTATAATAAATTTGTTTAAATAACACATGGTTTGAAAAAAATAATTTGACAGAGAATCATTGATTGGCTGCCTCTTGCACAGCTCACACTGGGGATTGAGCCTGAAACCCAGGCATGTTCCCTGACCTGGTTAAGCAAAGATTTAACAAAGATATACCCAAAATAGCATTATTCAAAAGATGTACACTTTGGCTTGCAAATATTTTCATTGTAATTCAATTAAGAAAAGATAGCTTTGTGTTCAGGAAAATGAACTTGCCACTATTTATGGAGGAAGGCTTTATCTAATGATAAGAACAGATAAAATTAGCAGATTTGTACATGGTTAAAAATCTATTTAAGGGAGATAATGAAGAGAAAAAAAGGTGAAGATGAAAGAACAGCTGATTATCTGGGTAAATATTTCATACTATCAAATTTGGCCCAATATATTTAAAAGAAATTCCTGACAATTTGTTATATTCTCATGAATGGTCCAGAACCACTAACCTCATCCAATTCACCTCTCAAGTTCCCATTTTTTCCTGAACTAATTCATTTCATTTTTTCCCTCCTTGGCAAATGATAGTCTCCTTCTTGACTATAAGCATCACTCTGTTGATTCTTAATCTCTGATCCCTTGCTTCCTTCTTCCACTACAATATTAACCCCTTCATTTCCTTGTTCTGCTTGTACCATTTTAGTTCACAGGCCTTACACATTGACACTAGCTTTGGTACTGTGCTTCACATATACTAAAGAAATGTACAACCAATGATAAGCACCTGGAAATGCACATCCAAAGCCCTAGTTTAATTTTTTTAATATATTTTTATTGATTTCATAGAAGAAGGGAGAGGGAGAGATAGAAACATCAACAATGAGAATCATTGATTGGCTGCCTCTTGCACAGCTCACACTGGGGACTGAGACTGAAGCCCAGGCATGTGGCCTGACCAGGAATCGAACAGTGACCTCCTGATTCAGAGGTTGAAGCTCAACAGTTGAAGCCATGCCAGCCAGGTCCTAGTTTAATTCCTCGTATTAAATAAACAAACCACTCCAGGTTTCAAATCCCAGCATTCATCTTCTGTATGCAGATAACTTCCAAAGTTAGAGTTAACTTTCTAAATCTACCACTTTCATGAGCTTCAGGACCCCAAGCAAGACACCTGATAGATTATCTGCCCTTATATAGCCTGTTAGCCTCTAAAATTAAAAATGTCTAAAACCTAACTGATCATATTTTCCCTAGCTCCCACCCCGAGTCTATGTACATCCTCACCTATAAGTCCCTTTTGTAGTCCCTGATTTTATTAAGACATGATCATTCTTCCAAATCAATCCACAGCCAAACCTCTACACTATCTACCATTTGCCACTCTCTCCCACTCTACATAGAGTTTAGATGTTTATAGGTTTCAGATAAATCATATAAAATTGTGTGTATATGGATGGCAAGGCATAATTTTTTTAAATCATTCTAATCATGAGTGTCAATATTCAAAGAAACTTTAATGATCACCTAAATTATTCACATCTCTATTGTTCGTCCTGTCTTTTCCTTTCCCACTGATTCACTCACAAGCCAATAATCTCTATTGAAAATAGCCTTCTATCTGATCACCCAGCCTGTAGTCTCTCCTCACTGCAGACCATCCATCAGACCACATTCATAGTAATCATCCTAAAATAAATCTGATTATGTTAGTACTCTGCTAAAAGTATTAGTGATATACCATAACCTACCAAAGATATATAATTGTAGAGTGCTTTAATACTTCAAAAAACTTTCACATATTATTTTATTTGAATCCTCACAACAATCTCAATACTCTAAAAATAGCTCAAAGTCATAAACAGTTTTGTAACCCCTGACACCTCAGGAACCAAATGCCTTTTAACAAGTCCATCAAGCTTTACTCCAGCAGCTGAGTTAATCTCTACAGATAATAAAGTCTGTGAAAAATAATGTTTATTTTTTTATGATCCACTTTAATATCCTGGCTATTAGGGATGGATCCAGTTTGCCAGAAAAAAGACTTTGTTTGTCTTTTTTACTTGTCAAAAAAGAAGACTCTTAAGATAACACATATAAGTAAATTATGCCATTGTTTTACTACTTCCTATAATGAAAACTAATACTCGCTAAATAGGCTCTTCATACAAGCCAAAAGCAATAATTACAAAGATTATACCATGTAATTCTAAACAAATTAATATGATCATATGGATGACGAGTAATAGATAATTTGTTAAAACTTAATTAGATGAAAATTCTCTTAGATTTTGTTTGTGATTAATAGTTATTACTCTGGATGAATCTCTGAAATTCAGAGCAATAAATTAATGCTTTTTTATTAAACAAGTAATGAAATGTTAAAAATCCATGATGTACTGTTTACATCAATGTGATTCTTACAAGATTTGTATTTACCTGACAACTTTAGAACTACTTCAGCATAAATTTTACGCCATAAAACCATAAGGCAGCTAATTCCCGAAAGTTTCTCAAAGTTTCCTCCTTTCTATTGATCCTTTCTCAGTTCTTTCATGGATATACTTATGATTTAAAAAGTGGTAATAAGTCTGGATATTAACTCAGATGACCACAGAGATCTAAACTAAAAGTGTCATTTAAAAATTTCAATGGTCTCCTCAACCTTTTCAGAATTAATTTTAAAGTGTCTGAAATTTATCTGAGGGGATTCTGATTGTTAGTGTAGCAAGGCAAGTTCAGAGGAAATGAATAGTATGTCATGAATATAAAATTATAAAGTCATGCATCTGAAGTGAATTCAAAGTGGCATCATTTAAATTGGAAAAGTGAGGAGATTTGGGTTATTGTAAACACAATTGCTGGCTTCCAGATAATGGAAAGTGAGAACACACACTAATATAAATGATCAAAAATGTCCGCCTTTATCAGATTTTATTAATTTCTTCTAGGCTTTTATTTTCAAAGATAAAACTATATATATGGTACTCTTTAATGAAAGACTATGTTTTCTGAAAATTCTAAGTTTTAAGAAAATTCCATGAATATCTGGGATCAGGGATAGAAAGCTACTTTTATTTTTTAATTTAAATTCTTTATTGTTTAAAGTTTTATGTAAGTCTCCTTTTTCCCCCATTGACCTCTCCCTGGCTGCCCCCACAACCAGCACATGCCCTCACCACCACCAACCCCCATTTGCCTGTGTCCACTGGTTATGCTCATACGCATGCATACAAGTCCTCTGTGATTGATCTCTTATCCCCTCACCCCTGCCTTCCCTCATAGGTTGGACAGTCTGTTTGATGCTTCTATGACTCTGATTCTATTTTTGTTCATCAGTTTATGTTGTTCATTATATTCCACAAATGAGTGAGATCATGTGATATTTATCTTTCTCTGACTGGCTTATTTCCCTTAACACAATGCTTTCCAGTTTCATCCATGCTGTCTCAAAGAGTAAGAAGACCTTCCCTTCTTATAGTTGTATGTTATTCCATTGTGTAAATGTTACCACAGATTTCTTTTTTTTTAATCTAACATTTTTAAACATAGTTTTCAGCCCTAATCCTTTTTATACTTTTAAAAAAGACTACAATTTTTAGAGTAGATTTAGGTTCACAATAAAATTGGGTAGAAAGTACATAGATTTTCTATATGTTTTTTTCTGTGTCCCTTGAATTGATAATATGTTTTTATTATTTTTTAATC
>NW_006287459.1:1428259-1432722 GCF_000327345.1 Myotis davidii | reverse complement strand
TACATAGTACTGGAAGTGATGGCCATAGCAATCAGACAAGAAGAAGAAATAAAAAGCATCCAAATTGGAAAAGAAGAAGTAAAATTGTCACTATTCACAGATAACATGGTATTGTACATAAAAAATCTAAATACTTCATCAAAAACATACTAGAATTAACAAATGAATTTGGCAGTGTAGCAGGATAAAAATTTAACACCCAGAAATCTGTGGCTTTTTTTATACACCAATAATGAACTCACAGAAAGAGAAACTAAAAAAACAATCCTATTTATCACTGCTACAAAAAAAATTAAGATTCCTAGGAATAAATTTAACCAAAGAGGTAAAGGACCTTGACTCAGAAAATCACAGGATGCTGAAAAAGGAGATAGAGGAAGACATAAACAAATGGAAAAATATACCATGCCCATGGATTGGTAGAATCAACATTATTAAATTGTTCTTACTACCCAAAGCAATCTATAGATTCAATGCACTCCCCATTAAAATACCAATGGCAAACTTCAATGATCTAACAAACTCTCCAAAAATTCAACTGGAATAAAAAAAGACCTCAAATAGCTGCAGTAATCTTGAGAAAGAAGAACAAAGTTGGAGGGAACACAATACCAGATATGAAGCTATACTAGAAAGCCACTGTTCTCAAAACTGCCTGGTACTGGCACAAGAACAGACATATCGATCAATGGAACAGAACAGATAACCCAGAAATCGATCCAAGCCATTATGCTCAATTAATATTTGACAAAGGAGGCAAGAGCTACTTTCATTTTTTCTCCAGAGTGATTTTCTTCTTACCTCACAAATATTAGTAATTCTTATAAATCACTACGTGCCAAATATTGTTATTAGTATAAGGACTGTACTTATGTTAACTCATTTAATTCCTACAGCAACCCTAATGGTTATTATAGGAATTGAACTAATATTATTGGCACTATTTTAAAGATGAATAAACAGAGGTGCAGAGAGGTTAAGTAAGAGAGATAAATAATTTTTTGATGAGATAATTAATAAATTTGACACAGTTAAAATAAATCTGTGAACTTGAACATAGATTAAGAAAATTTATTCAAAAGGAAAAGGAAATAAAAGAGTGAAATAACAACAGAAAATGAACAGAACATCTAAGAGCTATGGGAAAATAAAAAGTGGACTAGTGTACATGTATTACAAATCCAAAAAAAGAGAGAGAGAGAAAGAGAAGGATACAGCAGGAAAAAAATTTGATGACATAATGACGAATAATGAGATTTTTCCAAAGTTAATGAAAGTTACAGAGCTTAAAGAAGAAGTAAGCAATAAATAAATAAAAACAAAAAAGTAGACACAAATATAGTTACACAACTGCAAGCTAAATATAAAGAAAAAAATCATGATGGCAGACATAAAAAAAGATACGTTACATGCAGAAGAACAAAGATGAGAATGATGATATATTTCTCATTAGAAACCATGTTTACCAGAAGAAAATGAAGTGAAAGCTTTAAGATGCTAAAGGGGAGTGGGCTGTCACCCAAGATTCTATATCCAGTGAGAATGTCTTTCAAAAATTAAGAGAAAATAAAATTTTTGGTACAAATATAAATAGAATTCATTACCAGTATTCTTGCACTAAAGGAAATTTTTTAAAAAGCTCTTACTATGTAAAGAATCAGATACTAGAAACTTGAAATTTTAAGGATTAAAGAGTGCTAGAAAGGTACAAATAGAAGCAAATATAAGATTTATCTTTTCTGATTTTTTTATTTCTCTTTCCATTGATTTTCTTATTTTTAACTGTCTAAGCAAAATATACTGATATTAATACAAAATGGTACAGTCAACTGGGTTGTTTTTCCTCATAAAATGGTACAGTCACTCCACCAACAATCCCAGTCACAGGTATTTACCCAAAATGAAATGAACATTTATCTTCACACTATGCTCTCTATATGACTGTTTACAGCCACAATGCATGCACCAAAAATAATCCAAATACTGTAAACTAAAGTACATTCATACAATGGAATAAACTCAGCAATAAAAAGGAACAGAATAAGGGCACACACAACAACATCAATGAATCACAAATAGATTATGATTAGTGAAAGAAGTCAGAGTCAAAAGGCTGCATACTATATGCTTCCATTTATATGAAAAATTCCTAAAGTCAGAAAATAGACCAGAGGTTGCCAAGGGCTGAGGGGTGGGGAAGAACTTGACTGTAAAAGGGAACAGGATTAGTTTGAGGAATGATGTATTTTCTTCTCTTTCTTGACTGTAGTGGTTACATACCTCTATGTACCTGCCAAAACTTTCAGAGTTATATAGTACAAAGGGTGAATCTTACTACATATAATTATACATAATAAAAAATTTAACCAAATATTTTTCTATCACATAAACTATAGCAACACACACACACACACACACACACACACACACACACACACACACACCAGAAAATAAAGAAATGCAGGATAAACACCATGATCTCTAGGATATAGTTGGTACTTGACAAATGTTAACTTCAAGCACATTATATAAAAATTATTTTACTATTAATCCAATTTAATTAATTGATTCATGTGGTTTTAGCCATTGACTAGCTTCTATAAGTAAATATAAAATATAATCTGAATTTTACTGGAAACAACTTGAACTGGTTTAAACTTTCTTGTATTGAAAAATATATACATTACAGAAGATAATTTCTTCAATTGCATATCCCGTGGTCGGAAAACTGCAGCTCACAAGCCACATGGGGTTCTTTGGCCCCTGGAGTGTGGCTCTTCCACAAAATACCACGTGGGGGCGCATGTACAGTGCGATTGAAACTTCGTGGCCTATGCGCCAAAGTCGTTTTCAGCCTGGGAGAGTCTATTTTGAAGAAGTACTATTGATCTTTGGCTCTGTTGACTAATGAGTTTGCCGACCACTGGTACCATGATATAGCTAAATAGAATAATATGTATTAATCTAACAACAAAAGTATTTCTAAATCTAAGTATAAAACTATGCAACAGTTTTTACAAAGAAAACTATGCATTAAATAAAATCATTTGGGTTCCAATAGGTTTTACCTTATAATTTTTCAACTATAGAAAACTACCATTTTGGAAAAGTTTTCCAGGAAAAGACTGTAAAATCTCTCTTTAATATTTATGACGTCCATAGGTCTGGTTTTCACATTGTTACAGTGAAAGATGAGTAATAATAATGATTATAGGATATAAAGAACAGAAGGCTTTTTCCTACATTATTTCTAAATATTCATAGCTCTTGGGTAAACTTCTTCAACTCAATGTTTGATCTTCTACATTGGTATCCCACAGATACGGAAAACTCAACTTCTCCTCTCCTTCCTCATTTCTACCAACCCCTTCCACCAGTCTCCATACTCATCCTTCATGATCCAGATTTCAAAGAATGTTCAATCACTCATCAGTGTCCACGTGGGCAGTTAGAAGTCATCTTTAACTTCTCTTCTCCCTCACCTCCAGGTAATCACTAAGTACTATTCATTTACCTCCCTTACACTTTGTGTATCTCTCCACCATTGATGTGACAGAGGCCCACCATTCTACATCGAGACTGTTGGAATAACCTCATGACTCTCCTTGTCTCCAGTGTTAGTCTTTTCAACCGAGTCTTATGAACGCGGCTAAAGTACCCATCTGATTACATTACTCTTATGTTTTACGTTTCCTGTCCTCCATGTACTGAACCCTGCTTTTTCCTCCATCCTCATCTCTCAGCACTTTGTAGATCTTTATGTTTCAGCCACATTATACAATTTGAAGTTCTCAGAGCTTGAATTTTCTTGCTCATTTCTGCTATTTTGTTTCTCACCCTCTTTAAATAAGTAACTCCCAACTGTCTTCAGGACTCAACTTAGACTTTACTTTTTTTGGAATCTTACCCTGCCTCCTTAATCCCAGATTAGTTAAGGTAACTCAACTCTTCATAGCAACTCCTATGATCCTCTATCTCTTTTAGTGCACACTCATACTATTCTACTTACTTGTTCACCTTTAAAACAATCCCTAAACTCTTAAGAGTAGGGGCAAGATCATTTTCATTCATAGATTCATATCTCTTAGAACAGTGATTTTCAACCTGTTTCATCGCATGGCACACATAAATTAATTACTAAAATCTGTGGCACACAGAAAATATATTTTTGCCCCATCTGACATATTTTTGCTTCATTCACACCAAACAACTATTGTTGTATTGGCTCTTGGTCATTTTTTTATTAAACAATCTAAGGGAAAAGAGATCAGCAAGTCTGACTAAATAGTCAGGTATTGCATGTTTTAAAAATTCTTGTGGCACACCAGTGTGCCTCTTGCTGCACATCGGTTGAAAATCCCTTAGAAGGGTGTCCTTAAGGGTATATTTGTGTGTTGGTAATGGTTTGTGTTTGAATAACACACAACAAAAGAAAAATATACCTTGATTTTAAATCCCAGCTG
>NW_006287459.1:1418759-1427012 GCF_000327345.1 Myotis davidii | reverse complement strand
GCCCCCCCTTCACATACTTCAGTGGCGGGCGGGAGGTGTCCTGGACCAGCTCCATGCTGCCGGGTCAGGGTCCGGTGTGGGCCGACCTCCCTTAACAACATCACAACAATGTCTTCTGTTTAATTGCTTTAAGGTAAGGAAACAGGCTGAGCAACTTGCCGACACTCAGAGCCAGTGAGTGCTGGGCTGGATTCCGGCCGGGTCTAACACAGTGGGGCCACAACTCTGGAGGCACCTTGGATTTACCCGCAGAACTTTTAAAAATCCCAATGCCAGCCCAGCTGTCATGACTCAGTGATTGAGCATCTACCCATGAACCAGGAGCTCATGGTTCAATTTCTGGTCAGAGCACATGTCCAGGTTGTGGGCTCGATCCCCAGTGGGGGACATGCAGGAGGCAGCCAATCAATGATTCTCTCTCATCATTGATGTTTCTATCTCTCTCTCCCTCTCTGAAAACAATAAAAAATATTTTTAAATAAGTCCAAATTATTTGTATATAAAAATAATCAAAACATCTCAGATTCACTTATAATACTACTAAAAAGACCAAGCAAATGATACTATCTTGTTCCTTTTCTTTAGGAAAATCTAACTAGCTTTTCTTCGATGATCTTTTCCTGCTCAGACCCTGTATCCAAAGGAACCAAAGAGCTTCCTGCAATAAAAACACATTTGAAATCTGTATCAGCAGTTTTAGGCTCTTAGTTATAATTTTATAAATTAATATTATACAACAAACATGTTCCTAAATGAGTTATTATTTTTAATATGTTATTAAAGAAACATTTTTTGTAACAAAATTTATCTTAGAATTAATTTTCTAGTTATTTGATTTTTATTTCACTTAAGTTAGAAATGGGTCCCCATTCTCTGAATATATAAAACAAAATAGCAGCCTCTTGAACTGTCTCTTAAGTATTTAAAACTTGGAGCATTTACCTTAAATATAAAAAGTAACTAAAGTAAATAGGTATCATCTGACTGTTTTATTATATTTCTCTTGGGATAATCTCTGAATGTTGTTTTCTGAGTAAAATAGAATATAAATATTCATAAATCATGTAAGCAAATTTACAACGAAGTAACTTTTCTATAATCACTAAATAAGGCATTTAACTTGTTTACAGAGAAGTGTTTGGTTGGCTTTTTTATCATGAATTTTATGCTCATTAAAGCAGAGCATTGATAACACTAGACATCTTAGTCTTGGATACACTTGCAGAAGCATGCACAATTCCTTTTTCATCCTGTAGTTATTCTGCCTAACTTTCTTGCTTGAATATCATCCAGCAGCCCTAAAGGCACATCTCTGCAGGTGTGTTGTGTGTGGGGAAAATATCCAGCTCTAAATATTTCTTGCCTCTGTAGGACTTAAAGAAAAAGCAGTTTTGAGGCAGTGGAAATTGAGCAATCCATTCACTCAGAAATGCTTTTTCATATATTTTTTAGCATGAACTTTATTTGTATTTAGGAGAGCTATAGTTATTATGGTCACTATGAATTTCCATCAGCAGGTAGACATCTTTGTTAGATGTAGCTCAAGGAATGAACAAGGAACCAGGTAGATTTATCTTGCCATTGGGAGAATTCATAACATATGTCTGCCAGAGCTCAAAAGTGGAGGAATAAAGAGTCGAATATATCTCATATATTCTCCTTAGAGAGATGAAGATCATTTCCTACAGCACTTACTCTCAATCTTTCATCTCTTTAATACACTTGAGTCATATGATCAAAATTCTATGACCAGATACTGTGGTTCCCTGAGGTCATAATGTTGGCATTTTCCCACTAAACTCTGTTCTGTAACTTATTTTAATGTTTTCTTCCTTTAGTGAAATTGTCACAACAAAGATGTAGATTCTATACCAGAGTTGTAACTATATAGTTATATCAAATGTGGAGAAGAATAGAAAGTACTCTGGGCTTCTAGTCAAGATGGTGATATAGATAAAAATATGGTACTCTCATCCTCCCACAACCACATCAAAATTACAACTAAACTACAGAACCATTGTCATTAAGAACCACCTGAAATCTAGCTGAACAGGAGTCCTACAACTAAGGATATAAAGAAGCCACAGTGAGACTGGTAGGAGGGGTGGAGACATGGAATGGGCTGGTACTACAAGAATGTGTGATGGATAAAAGTTGGGAGGGATGTCTCAGCTTCAGAGGTCTCTCTGAAGAGCAAGGGGTCCCATCCCCACCCCAAGCCCCCAACCCTAGAGTTCTAGTGCCAGGAAAAGAAGTACCCATAACTTCTGGCAGCAAAAACCAGAGGAGATTTTGACTTAAGACTTAGGAGACAAATAAACATGCCCCAAATGTAAAATAACACACAAAAACAAACAAACAAACAAACAACAACGACAACAAAAAAAGGACAAAACTCCAGCAAAAGAACTAAACAAAATGGAGACATTTAATCTACTGGATGCAGAGTTTGAAACACTGGTTATAAGGATGCTCAAATGAGCTTAGGAAAAGAATAGAGGAACTGAATGAGAATTTCAAAAAATAGAGAGGGAACATAAAAAGAGATAGAAAATATAAAAACAAGCAGTCAGAAATGAAGAATACATTACTGGGAATCAACAGTGGAGTAGTTGAAGCATAGGGTCAAATTAGAAATTTGGAAGATAAGGAGGCAGAAAACACCCAATCAAAGCAGCAAAAAGACAAAAAGAATTTAAAATATGAGGATAGTATAAGAAGTCTCTGGAACAACTTCAGGATTACCAGCATTGGCATCATGGGGTGCCAGAAGGAGAAGAGAGAGCAAGAAATTGAAAACCTATGTAAAAAGATGATGAAAAACTTCCCTAACCTGCTGAAGGAAATAGATATACAACTCCAGAAGTGCAGAGAGTCCAAACATGATGAACCCAGAGGCCCACACCAAGACACATCATAATCAAAATGGCAAAGATTGAAGACAAAGAGAGAATCTTAAAAGTAGCAAGAGAAAAGCAGTTAGTTAACTACAAGGGAGCTCTCATAAGACTGTCAGCTGATTTCTTAACAAGAACTTTGCAGGCCAGAAGGGATTGGCAAGAACTATTCAAATTGATGAAAAGCAAAGACCTACAATCAAGATTACTCTACCCAGCAAAGCTATCATTTAGAATTGAAGGTCAGATAGAGAACTTCACAGACAAGAAAAAGCTAAAAGAATTCATCACCACCAAATCAGTATCATAAGAAATGTAAAAGGATCTTCTTGAAGAAGAAAAAGAAAAAATATCAAAATATGAATAAAATGGCAATAAATACATATCTATCAATAATTGAACCTAAAAAACAAAATAAATAAATAAGTAGAACAAAGACTCATAGATATGGAGAACATATTGAAGGTTGCCAGATGGGAAGGGCATTGGGAGGATGGGTGAAAAGGTGAAGGGGTTAAAATGTACAATTAGGTAATCACAAAATAGTCATGGAGACATAAAGTATAGCTTAGGAAATATAGTCAGTAATATACTAATAACTATGTATGGTTTCAGATAGGTGGGAGATTAATTAGAATGGCCACTTAGTAAGTTATATGATGTCTAATTACTGGGTTGTACCCTTGAAACTAATATTATATATGAATTGTAGTTGAAAATAATTAAATTATTTAAAGTAATAAAACAACAACTCATAGACAGTAGACTGAAAAAATAAGTTTGACTGCATGCAAATTATACCTCAAAAAAAAAACACAACACACAATTTTTTAAAACTTAAATAAATAAATAAAAGAATAAAGTACTTTGTGTTGCTTCAGAAACCAGAACTAGAACCAATGGATGGAAGTCACTGTAATGTAGATTCTTCTCCCCCTGGATACAAGAGCTGTCTAACAATAAGACACAACCAATAATGGAATGAGTTGCTTCTAAAAAGTTGCATTTTCTTTCAGTGAAAATACATAAGCACAAACTTGTGGCATCTACCTGGAATTATTGAGGTAGAGGGTGGCCCCCCGGGAAAGCTCCAGATTGGCATCACAATCCTAGCCATCACAATACAGTGTAACACCACAGTATAACTCCCTGCCTCAGATTCTTATACAATTATTTAATCGTAGGCAATGAATATAAACCTGAGTTGTAGTGAGTCAGTCAAATTTAACCCTACACATGCCTCTATACTGTTGTGAGATTCAAATGAGATAATGGATGTTTAATGCTAATTTTAAAACCTAGTCTTATTGGATGCTGTGAAATATAAAGCATATTCAGTCTTAGGTTATAAATCAGTCTCAATACCCAACTATATCAGGACTCTTATTTGGAAAAAAAATAAACAAAAGAATAACATTTGGTAGAAATCTTAATTAGAAAAAGAAACAGTCCCAAATGGCAGATAGCAGAAGGGTTTGGAGTTATTCCTTTGTGAAAATGACAACATTCACTTGTAAAGTTTCATGATAAAATGCCAACACAGTAATGAGCTCTTTAAACCAGGTACAGTGAATCAATAAACCCCCAAAGTAAATGATAGCTATATTGATTTGGGGTGAGATAGTGGGACCTGACTCCAGGGAAGGCTTGGCAAATTTTAATGAAGTTAAAATGGAAATAAAGGGAGAAGGAAGAAAGAAACACAATTGAAAAACACTTTTTAAAGTGTGTACAGACAAACTACATTCCAGGTTACCATGCTAATTGTTAATGATAAAGAAATCAGTTACAACCACTGTGTCCAATGCACTTGAATTTAATAAGAGGCTGTGGAAAGAAAACACATACAGCTAAGTATGTCCCAGTTTGACAAGGCCAATTAGTGATACAAATAAGTGTCATGGCAAATTTCATAATCACAGACATGCATATATTGTACCAAGGCTAAGGAGCTAAGTTTTAAGAAATAAGCTGGAAGTATTGAGATATCTTAGAGAAAGACTAACTGTTAGCCTAAGTAAGCCAAGATAAACTATGGTATGTATAGAGACTCATATTGTTTTTAAAAAATGTATACTGGGGTCACACTAAGTATAACTGTTTGTATGACATCAAGAAGGCAATAAACACCCAAGGTTATTTCCTCTTTTAATGCTAATGTGATTTTTATTTATTTATTCAACAAATATATAGTAAGCACAAATTACGTTCAAGGCAATATTTTGATATTGGAGAGTCAGTAATGAATAAAATAGAAAAATCTCTGTACCTTAATGGGCCTTCCATTCTAATGGAGGGAGAAAGATAAAAAACAATATAAATAAGTAAAATATAAGTAAAATGGTGTTGCATAATATGTGTAAAAGGCTTTGTGGCCAAAGAACATAACTCAAGAAAAGTGAATACATAATATAGGAGTAAAAATTAGGGATAATAATTACAACATATTTGTGGTCATGGAAGATAGGGTTGATGGACATCATTGGAACAAAGGCCTAAGAAGGTGCAGAAGTGAGTCATGCAGCTGTCTGAGAAAAGAGGTTTTGGGTTATAGATATACCAATCTCAAAATCCTAAAATCAGATGAGTTCTAGAAACTGCAAAGTGGTCAGTGTGGCTGGAACAGAGTGAGAGGAAGAAGGGTAGGATGGTGTAGTGCTTTGGTGGCCATTATGAGGCTTTTTGTTTTTACTGCGCCTGAGGTGGGAAGCCACTGGAGAATTTTAAGCAATAAAATTCAATTGCATCGCCCTTCTTGCATCTCAGTATTCTTCCATAGGCACATCTGCCTCTGACTCTGATCGTTCACCCTCCTTATAACATCCGGGAAAAGTTCTACATTGTTAAGGATGTGTGTGATTAGATTGTATGTACCTGGATAATCCAGGACAATCTCTCCCTCTCAAGGTCTTTAAACTTAGGACATCTGCAAAGTTTCTAACAAATTCACAGATTCCAAGGATTAGGACATAGGCATCAGTAAGAAACAAGAGCATTATTCTGCCTACCACACAGACTTACCACAAAATAAATATCTTAATTATATTATTTTTATTTGTGCATGTGCCTTGTTCCCATTACAAAATCACTAATTCTCCGCAAGGATGGACTGGGTGGGTCTACCTCACTTTGGTGGCCATGTCTTGTTTCTATTGCCCTTTCTCCGCAAGTGCGGCCTGTCTCACAAACTATTTCTCTTGGAATGTCCATTCTCATTAGTGGGAAAGCAAAACAGAGGAATAACAGAATACCAAAAAGACTTCTAGGATCTAAAAGCAATACAGGGTATAGGAGGCTGTGTTTTCAATCCGCGCATGGGAAGTTTTACTATTGACACTGGCCTGAGCATAGCGAGAAGGGATCCCTGAAGATATATTGAAGCATGCTAGACCACCATCTGTGTGAAGGCGGGAGGACAGATTATACGACATATGGAGGTGTTTTCAGTTCTATGACTCCATGACAAAAGTCCTTTAGAAAGAATAAAAATAGGCTCAATAAAAGCAAAGTGAAATATTTGTCATTACTCTAAGCATTGCTTATTTGGAAAGACTTTGCCTTATTCCTCAAACATATGGTTAGTCTATCAGATGATTCCTTCCCCCAAGATAAAGTTTAAGTTAATGTAAAGTAATGATTCTCATTTAAATTCTAGGTAAGGATGACACATGGCTTATGGAATCTGATGCAGGGGATTGCTCTTTGGAATGAAATTTCTCATTAAATTATCAAAATACTAGTCCTTTCCATTGAAGAATAAGCACAATTTTCAAAGACTACATTAATATCCACATCTGTGATATTTCAAGAGAGTAACTCAGCAGTGGCAGCTAATGAAAGTACCTGAAGAATGTGAAGATTAAAAGATGAGTATGAATCAAGAATAAATTTATGAAATTCATGAGTCACAAGTGTTCCCAGTGTTTCCCCCAGACCTCACCAGGCTGCAGGTACAAATGGTGCGGCATATACACTAGTCATCATGTTCCGAAGGCTCCTGGGCCCCGATGCAAGTGCACAAATCTGAAGTTCTCATAAAGTTCTTACACATGCCCTGTGAACCAGGCTCCTCAGCTGCAGCCATTATTTGCCAAGCATAGTACTTTTCCTCTTTTCTTGCCCTGGTCCTTTTTTTTTCCTGGGAACTGCACATCATTCACATGTTGCTGCATCCAGAGTGTTGTTGCCCTTGTCAGGAAATGCCACGTCAGCCAGGTGCCCGTGGTACTTCTGCCTGGTCTGTCGCATTTCCTAGCCCCTGCCTAGCACCACCATCATCACTTCTGGGCAGCTAAGTTCCCCGAGTTGTTTGGGGTTTTCTCACAATGAGTAATTGCATTTATTTCTCTTTCTATGTAAGATCTGTTAAATACCCTGTTAAAGGGGTTCCAAAGCATTGTGCCCCATGTCTCACTACATAGCAGTGGAATAAAAGTTTTAATTCGCATTGAGCAGCTCTACCCTTACCAAATCCTCAAAACTAGGCTGTAAGGCTGTATCAGGGATTTTGTTGTTGCTGTTGTCATTGTTGTTTTTAAGCCAGAGTTTTTCTGCCAACTCTCTCTCTCTTTCTCCTGCCCCCCCCCCTCCCCGCTCTGCCCCCTAGTTGGCATGGTTCACCAGTTCCACAGGTGCACTCCAGAAGTCTTAATCCTAATAGGAGATACCGTTTAAGCTAAAACTCAGGCCCCTCTAGACATGTAAAACACTTAGACTTTATATATATATGGCTAATATGCAAAGTGATCCCTCGGGAGTTCAACTGAGAGACCAGGAGTTCAGTTGCTTGCTATGACATGTGCTGACCACCAAGGGGCAGCCTGGAGCATGGTGGATGACCAGAGGCGGTGGCAGAGTGCTGAAGGAGCGAGGAAAGGAGGAGGCGGGGAGGCAGGGAACCTGATTGGCCCTGATCGCCAACCAGGCCTAGGACCCTACCCATGCATAAATTTTGTGCACCGGGCCTCTAGTTAAACAAAAAAATCTTAACAGTATGTGATTAGAATTTTTTTTTTTTTGCATTTTGACTTTTTATAACAATAGTTTAAACATTTTAACCACAGCCCAAGAAGCTTCTCTGGTTGAGGTAAGGCTGGGACAGAAGTCTTGCCTGTCTAGCTGTGCTAGCCCACCCTCCCTCTATGGCACTCCTCTGCCCATACCCACAGGCACTAAAAGGACACTACAGAGCACTAGAGGCAGATGGAAAGCAGTGTGATCACTACTTTTCTAAAGCTCCCAAATAAGGTGGAAATGGTAGCAAATGTATAAAGTTGTTCTCTCTATTGGACTATACATATAAAGAAAAAAGTACATGAAAAATTTATTACAATTAGGTAATTTTAGAGCATAAAAT
>NW_006287459.1:1400857-1418627 GCF_000327345.1 Myotis davidii | reverse complement strand
TCTATCCACTGAGCCAAACCGGCTAGGGCCTTAATCTCATATTTTAAGAGAGATTGTACCATGGTCATCGGTGCACATTTGTGACATTACAAAATATTTTCAACTCTTAAGGTTCTGATATACACATACATTAAATGATAGAAATTACTTTCCCTCCAATTTTTCACTTACACTTTGATTAGGAAGTTGTTTTTGAATCTCAGATTACCTTGCTATTTCAATTAAGTGATAATCTGGAACTCTGGTAGGTAAATAGGACATAAGATATTTTTCCTTCTGTCTTCAGAAAAAAATGATGGTGTAAATAATTGCTGCCTACAACTTTGTAATTTCCCACAATCAAGCAAATCACAATACCAGGAGTTAAAATTAAAAGACAAGCTTGTGGTTTTGGTATTTCTGGTTTTGTTTTTATTTGGAGTGAGGGGTGACAGTATTGATTATAGGGACCATTGCCCATTGATTATTCTGGAGATTAATAGGTGACCTGAAAAGTAATGTGAAAATAATGGGCAACTGTAACAAAATATAATAAATGAAAACAACAACTTTTACTACCTTATGGCAGAGGTACTCTAAGAAGATTCATATTTAAAGGCAGTTTTGATTAAGGGACAGGTGATTTTATAGAATCTATTACTAATATGCATCTAAAAGTAATACAGGTAAATCATTACACCATTTTCTTAACACCAGGAATAAAAAACAATTCTGCTTCTCTCCCATGGAATCCAAACATGTATCTTTCTAAGGAAAAGTTCTCCAAAAACTTCCTTATGTGAATTAGTCAAACTTGAAAAAAAGAACAATTCGCTGTAAAACCAATTATTTAAGAAGTTATATGATAATGTTAAGACCTGTGGTATGTTGCTAGTTTCCTTTTGTATTTATCATTATTTGAAATAATTGAGCAGTGACTGTGGGTCAACTATGAATAATGTCAGAAACTGTTATTGCCAACTGGTATCTGTAGCATGACCTCAGACCAAGGCGATTTCTAGACTTGAGGAAAGTGAATGGTTTCTCCACATACTAGGCCAAGAGGCTGGTTGTAGGCCAGAGTCTCAAGAATGGTTTCTCCATGAATATGGAGATGGAGACAGCTATGTAAACAAATAACTCAACCTTGTTGTCTTGCTATTTATCTCTCCCTTCTGAACCTAGCACAAGTTCTAATGTTTAGTGAGAGTTTAACAATGAGCTATTATAAGGCTTCTAAAGCTTAGCACTATCGACTTTCTGAGCAGGACAATTCTTTGTGGAGAGGGGCTGTGTTGTGCATTGTAAGATGTTTAGCAGTATCCCTGGCTCTGTCCCACAAAATGCTGGTAGCAAGCAGCCTTCTCCTTAAATGTCACAACCAAAAATATTTCCAGACACTACCCAGTGTCCCCTGGGGGGTACAATTGCCTCTAGGATAAACGAGCTGATCATATTAAAATGTGATGAGTGTAATTACTGAGTTATGCACAATGGGAGCAGAGTATAAGAAGCCTATATTCTTTAGGAAGATAGGGGGCATTGTTTGAAAAAGTCTCCTAGAAGAGGTGATGCTTGAGGTGGCCCATGAAGAAAGAGTAGGAGAGTGCTAGGGAGGAAAAAGCTGTCCCAAGCCAGGCGCCCCTGCCTCACACTGCACAGCAGGGGCAGGACGGACGGAGAGCTCATCCTCTGCTGCAAAGGTCCAGATGTTCTAGTCCAGCCTCACTCACATGTCTGAAGTTTCTTGGTAAAGTTTGCTTGTTTCCACACTTTTATTTTAGCAGGTTCTCTAATCCTCATCAGTTAGTAAGGTAGAACTGCTTTTTATTTCCCAGTACCTTGAGATCAATAGAAAGGGTCAGCGTAAGCCAGTGTTTCTGTCCTTAATTCTGGAGGGTAGAAAAGGTAAGGAGGAGGGGGGCTGAAAAAACTCCAGAATAGTCCAATATGCTATTGTTACCACCTCAATGGTTTCTCCAAAGCTGTGCTTGTCCCCTCAGGCACCAGGAAAATCTCATTAGTCAGTTTGACTGATTTCCACCCACTTCCTCATTTTACCTTTTCTTCCTACCATCAGATTTCAGTTTTACACAACTTCTGGATTTGAACATTTCAGATGACTAAAAGGAACCACTGTAGCATGGCTTTGTATAACCATTTTTGCGCAATTCTGTAATCTAAAATAGATGGGATGGGATAAGTCTCTTGCAGAAAAGGCTGGTTACAATTGATTGTATTAGACATTTTCTATTTTGTGACATTAATAGCATGTCATTCAAACTTCTTTGCTAACAGGATATAAAAGCAAACAAACTTATTTTCAATTTCTTATCCCTCAGATGGGTCATATATGGCATTAATAACTTCCCCAATCAGAACAGTAATTATTTTTATATTCAACAAAAAAAGTCTGATAACATTAGCAGTTGACTGATTAGACAACCTACTGAAGAAAGAACAGTCACAGATGAGATAGAACTAAAATGACATTGGCCAGATATTATTCTCTAGAATTATCAAAAGAAAAGTATGGTTTCTGCCCTAAATCTGCTATTTGCAAATAATGTGAAAACAACTGGTATATTCTCAATTGCTCTTATTGTGGTTGAAAGAGCCTAGAATTTATTTTGTTAAATATAATTACTAATATAAATTATTTTTTATAATACCTACTTCCATATAGTTTCTGTTATCTTCCCAGATTTTAACAGTATAAATGGTAGCCCTGGTCAGTTTTGATCAGTAGTTAGAATTTCAGCCCCCAGACTGAAGGGTTTGGGGTTTGATTCACAGTCAAGGGCATGTACCTCGGTTGCAGGTTCCACAGCTCCAGTGAAGGCACGTGTGGGAGGACACCAATGAATGTCTCTCTCACATCAATGTTTCTCTATCTCTCTCTCCCCCCTCCTACCTCCCTTCCACTCTCTTGAGAAATCAATATGGGGAAAAAAGACAAAAGCAAAAAGCGTAGTATAAAAGGTAACCATAGTATCCTACATAATAAAAGGGTAATATGCAAATCAACCAAATGGTGGAAGGACTGGTCGCTATGATGCGCACGGATCACCAGGGGGCAGATGCTCAACACAGAAGCTGCCCCCTTCCTGGTGGTCAGTGCGCTACCACAGGGGAAGCCCCACTCAACTAGAAGCCGGGCTGAAGGCTGGCGAGCACAGTGGCAGTGGCCGGAGCCTCTCCAGCCCCTGTGGCAGCACTAAGAATGTCCGACTGACAGCGTAGGCCCACTCCTCATGGGCCTAAGCCATCAGTCAGATATCCCCGCAGTGCTCCCAGACTGCAAAAGGGCATAAGCCGAGCTGAGGGTCCCCTCCCTCCCCCAACTGCACAAATGCCATGCTCTGGGCCTCTAGTATATTAATAATTATTTTCTATTGACCAGACAAAATTGATCTCATCTTATTATTGACCAGATCATACCCATCATCTAGGCTTGAGAAACACTTCAGCAGAGGAGAAAAATGGTCAGTGGGGACAATAGCCTGTCTTCATCACTGTAATGATTAGTTTTATGTGTCAACTTGTCTGGATGCTCAATAACTGCTAAAACATCGTTTCTGGGTGTGTCTGTGAGGGTGTTTCTGGAAGAGATCAGCGTTTGATTCAGTAGTCTAAGTAAAAAGATCTATCCTCAACAATGGGAGTGGGCATGGTCATACCCTATGAGGGGCCCAAGAGAACAACAAATCAAAGGAATGGTGAGTTCGTTCTCCCTCTCTCTCTCTCTCTCTCTCTCTCTCTCTCTTCACCCTCCCCCCATCCCCCTTGTCCCTACCCCTCTCTCTGTCCTCTTGAGCTGGGTCATCTATCTCCTGCTTTCAGACATCGGAGTTCTTGACTTTTGAGCCTCTGGACTCTGGGACTTACACTCGTAACTCCCTTAGTTCTTTGCCTTTGGAATTAATTATATCACTGGCTTTCTTGATTCTCCAATTTGCAGGCAGCAAATTGTGTGACTTCCTGACCTCCATAACTGTGTGAGCCAGTTCCTATAATAAATCTCTTCTAGTATATATCTACATATACCCTCTATTGGTTCTGTCTCTCTGGAGAACCTTAACTAAAACAATTACTCCATGCCATCCTCATGGATAATGCAGATAATGCAGGCACGGGTTGAAGTGACTTTGCAAATACATGAAGTGCTTTGTGAGATATGTGAGTGTAATAAGTAGAGCCTCAGGGCAAAGTTGAAAAATTGTGGCACAAAACAGGGGAGAAAGCAACATTCCCTAAATTCCATATTATATAGCATCGTGAGGACATAGTGAAATCTAGTAACATTTAGGAGAAATAGAGTGACCACTCCCATGGAAGCGTCAGAAGCAGTACTGAGCACCACACCCCAGTAGCCTCCCAGGCACTGAAAACAAATTTGCCGATGCCCTGGAAGAAATGACAGCCCTATTTGAGTGATCACGAGAGACACTCCTGCAGACTGCAAGCCATCCTGTGACACAGGTCAGGGTAATAGGCCAACAAATTAAGAGTGCTATAATCTGACATGCACAGGCACATTTGTATTTATTCCACAGAGCCATGCTATGAGTTTCTGTTCTAGTTTTCAACTTGGTTTAGCATACCCCTTATTGATTCTTCAATGACTGTGTACTTTCTCACTGATGAAATTCTAAGTTCAGATCACCTGAGTGCTTGTCATTTCTCTTTATAATCCAAGTAGAGGCCCTGTGCACAAAATTCTTGCATGGGTAGGGTCACTAGGCCTGGCCAGCAATCAGGGCCGATCTGTGGGGTGACGAGCATGGGGTGATGGGGGGGGGGGCACCACTAGCACCTCCCTTGGCTGGCCTGGGGCCTGTGGGCTGGGGGCAGCGCCTGCATTGAGCATCTGCCTCCTGGTGTTCAGTGCGCATAATAGTGACTAGTCATTCTGCCGGTCATTAGGCTGTTTGGTTACATTGCATACTAGGCTTTTATTATATAGGATACTTTGCAATAATACTATCCTTTCTCTAGCTTTTGCCTTTTTCATGTTTATTACAAATCTAATATAAGAGACTGTGCTAAAGATTTAGTGTTTTGTTTTTAATGTGGATTGCTTTAGGTAAACTATCATAAGAATTATGTAGCCAATAACTTCCTTTAAATAAAATAAAAAGATTTTTGGTAAGGAAATTCCATTTCAAATTCAAAAGAACCATTAACTATTTCTCATAGACTATAAATTTACCTTTAATCAGATGAATGTTTAACCAAGAATCCTCAACATTTGGAAAGTAGTTATCTATCCAAAATTCTTCATACTATTCTCTGTTTAATTGTAGAAACTCTTCTTCATTTAATTCAGTATTTAAAATCAAGAATGTTAAGACTATGAGGATTTACATTGTCTTTATGGAAACAGTGTGTTGACATGGCAGATTGTTATAATAAATCACTCCTCCCTGTTTCAAACCTTTTGCAATGTGATTTTGCTATTCTTCCCATCAAAAGCTGGAGTCTATTTCTTCACCTTGTATCTGAGATGCTTTGAGCAATAGAATGTTGCAGAAATGATGCTGCAAAATCTTCTTAAACCTTAAGAGACCTTGCAGGTTCAACTCTGGCCCGCTTGCAACCTTGGATTACCATGATGTGGAGGTGAGAATCCAGCTGGAGGTGGCCGCATAGCCAGTCTGTATTGCCAGATGTGAATAAAGCCATCCCCCACCGAGTTGCCAGATGATGGCAGCCACATGAATGACTTCAAATTAGACTTCCAAAAAAATTGCCCCATTACCAACCCAAAGAATCATGCAAAAATTTAAAATATATTATTTTAAGACTAAATTGTGGACTGGATTGTTATGTAGCAACAACAAACTAAAGTAATTCAATATAATATTTTCTTTCCTTGAAGAATAAGGTCTCTTGAAAAGTGCGACTTTTTTCTTTTTTGCAAAAACCTGCTGCTCTAAATTTTTTTTTGGGGGGGGGCGGGTTGTTGTGTTTTGGGGTTTTTAAAAATATATATTTATTGATTTCAGAGAGGAAGGGAGAGGGGGAGAGAGAGATAGTGTGACTAGCTGGCACAGCCATAGCATACTCAGCCCCACTTTGGGCACTTTATGTGCCACTTCAGCTCAGCCAGGTTCGGTGACCCTGAGAGGGGGCGGTGAAGGATTGAGAAAAGACAGAAAGAGAAAAAGCTGGGTCTGGGTGGGATGCTGTCCTCTCTGATGGAGAGCTAGCGACAGTGCCATAGACTACAAGTCTTGTCTTTATTTTATAGCCAGATTCCTCAAGGCAAAGTAAGAGCGTGGTCACGATGTTTACAACATTCTCATGGGTTCGATCCTACTCAATTACATGCACCTGAACTCTATCAAGCCCACATCACTCAGGCAAGTGGGGCCACGTGTTCAGACCATAGGTTCAAGCTTACAACTAGAGCTGTTGGCTATAAATGTGCTGGGAGGGCCCTGCCCTTTCCTGTCTGCAGACCAGAACTCTTTCCACTGAGCCAAACCAGCTAGGGCTAAATTTGTTTTTTACTGTAGCTCAATATACTGCTTCAATCTCTCTGTCAAATGCCAATATAGAAAGAAGCTCTATTGTCATAGACAAACTGTGAATTGATGAATATAGAAAATTAAGTGTTATATCAATACGAACCGAATTTTGTTCACTTGTGAATCTCATTTTCACTTGTTTTGGGAGCAAAAGAAAAAAGTGTTTTATAGATTAAAACACAGACAAAAGCCACAAAATCTTATGTAGAACAATTTATATACCGTAGATTCTCTTCATCAAGGCTTCAGTGTCATAAGGGGGGGGGGTGCTATGTAACTAGTTGACAAGTATTTATCACAGGTATATATTTTTAAATCATCTGACAATGAATAAAAATAATAGACTAGACCTGGCTGATTTTGTTCAGTGGATAGAGCTTCCACTTGTGGACTGAAGGGTCCTGGGTTTGATCCCCAGTAGGGGGAGTGCAGGAGGCAGCCAATCAATGATTCTTTCTCATCATTGATGTTTCTAATTCTCCCTCTCCCTTCCTCTCTGCAATCAATAAAAATATATTTTAAATATATTTAAATAGACTAAATAGAATTTTAGAGATTACCTAGTGATGACAAGTGCAAGGTCTTCATTTTAGAGATGAGAAAACTGAAGATGAGTTGTCTTACTCACAATTATGTAGTAAGTTACTGATAGCCCTCTCAAATGAAGAGAAGAGAATAGCAGGTAAAATAACTTGCCCACTGTCCCACAGTAAGTGGTAGTTCCAGTTGTCACCTTTTTCAACTTCAGCCCAAAGATTCCCAAGGATTGTACAAAATTAAAGTTTAAAAAGGGGGTAATTTTAGAATATACCCAAGAGAGAAATAAGAAATTGGTTTTGATGATGTAGAATTCAAGTGCACACTGCAATCTGAAGGTAGTAACAATTTAAATGCTCATTTGTAAGGAGCCTCATCTTAGCTTTGCCAGGGAACACTGTGGACACCTGAGCGATGTTTTTATGGCTCATTCTGAACTCCTTAGAACCTGAAGCAGAGTTGAGCCTGAGGGATGAATCAAGCAGAATGAGAAGCCCCAAACTAATACTTACCATCACAGAATTCTATTTTGTGCCAAGTTATGCCTTCGTAAATAGTATAAACAAATTCTAGGGAAGGATTATTGATCTCTATGCTGGTTATTCAAAGAATCTGAAGAGAGAGAGAGAGAGAGAGAGAGAGAGAGAGAGAGAGAGAGAGAGAGAGAGAGAGAAATAGTGCCCTGCATCAAAGATGCTTTAATAATCTTGTCTTTATTTTAATTGAGTTGACCTTGAACTTCAGGGATAAGTAAGCTTGGTTTGAAGACATATGTAAAGGTAGACAATAATCAAGTTTAACCAATTAAATGGTGATAGGTTATACTGATTACCAGTTGAAGATCTAGAAGACAAAAAAATAGCTTCTCTTATGTTTGCCTTGCAAAGCCAAAACCACATATTGGCAGGAGCATTCCCACAGAAGGCTGAAATATAAATGGAGTGGCATTTCAGTTCTACATATTCTACTTATTTAAATTGTTATTGATGTTGGTCCTTGAGACTTTTAATTTAATTTATCATCCATGAAAGAAACAATTGCTACTTTACATTCATATTGGTGACTTACTTTAAGAATTCCCTTAGATTGAAAAATAATTAGTATTAATTTAGAGGAATCAAACTGTCTTTTCTTTTCTTATTTTTTACCCTTCACAGCTGTGATATTTTTCCCTATGAGGCAATACAAAGTTAATGCCCATACTCTGGGGCTGGAAGACTTGGGCTGGGAGACAGTGAGCTGGTTGGGAACCTAAAGCAAGTGGCTGATTGTGCAAACTCTCTAGTGAGGTATGTCTTTTATCAGAATATGGAATAGATGAGTAGAGCTTAGAGGAACCAGAATAATTTAGTGGCAAGGTAAAGGTAAATCATGGTGGCATCATTAACAGATGCAAGAATTCCAGAGTAGGAACCACAATTCTAAAGGAGATGTAAGCGAGGTATTAGATGACATTGGTGTGGGGCAAGGAGATGAAGGAACTTGGCATGGGATGAGTAGCTAGCAATATGATAGAACTGTATGTGATAGAATTCACCTGAGCAAGCCCCTAATCTTAGGCCTTAAATGTAAAGCTTTTGATGCACATTTGTTACTCTATTGTGGTAACAAATGGGAAAATTGGATAGTACAGTCATTGGCTTTATGAGAACATATGTTTAATAAAATAAAACTTTACAGAAAGCTGCAAGTTCCCCCAAATTGAAAGGAATTCAAATACAATTTGCCTACCTTGTATTAATATATAATACATATGGGTACAACATGTGTGTAACAACTGTCTCAAGAAAGCAAAAGTCTAAAATATGTGATGGGGAGCATAGGTCATTGTCACCCACCAACTTAAACAACCTGCTTTGCAGAGCTGAAGACATTATCAAAGCCTGAGTTTCAAGTCATCATTAAATCAATGAGAACCCATGTAATACAAGACTAATGGCCTCCTTAATTCATCTAGTGCTGTATTTATTTAAGTTTGTTGGAAGTGGGTTAATCTGTCCTTTCGGAAACATACTATTAATCAAGATATGTTTGTAGCTCTTTAGCAGGAGAGGTCACGATATCCTATTTTTCATAAATATCTAATAATTTCACATACTCTTGCATATAATCTTCCATTAAAGTAAATTCCCTGGTTTCCTCATAAATTGGCATTCTCTTAAATTGGGGATGCCAATAGAAATTCAGAATGACCTTTCTCATAAAGATGGAACATTGTGATGAACAAGATTGTTCTTCTAGAAATGAGAATTCAGATATTTTCAGACATTTACTAAATGAGGTGCTATCTCTTTTGCATGTACAAATAAAATAGACCACAGAGTATTTTGGGGAAAGAGAGACCTTAGAATCACTCTTTTTTTAAAAATTAAATTTATTGGGCATTTATCCCAAAATTTTGAAAACACTTACTTGTAAAGATATATGCAACCTTATGTTCATTGCAGCATTACTCACAATAGCCAAGATATGGACACAACCTAAGTGTCATTCAACTCATGATTACATAAAGAAATACTACTCAGCCATAAAAAACTACAAGAAATATTACCATTGTGACAACATGGGTGGATCTTGGGAGTACCATGCTAAGTGAAATAAGTCAGATGGAAAAGGACTAGAAATACTATATCTTAGCATCCTTATTTGAAATTAAGAAACTAAGGATCATGAACATTGGTGACATGCCAAGGTCTGGGGTAGAATACAGACTCCCAGCACTGATCTCCCTCCAAGTCAGGGACATGTCCTACAGATAGTAGGCAAGATAATTTTAAGTTATTAAAGAAATAACAGAGAATAATACAGTGAGAAAATTATTCTCTTCTTAAATGTCTTTCAGTACTTCTGATTTACATACAATAGAAAGCCTTGATATAAAACAAATGTAATTTGTAATGCCTCTGTAATATCTACTAGTCTCTGATTTTAACAGGGTAACAAAGGGTTGGAAGCATAGCAGGTGGCAGCACCAAACTAGAATTTAATGGCATTTTAAAAATTAAATTTATTTGTAATGTTTACTTCTATTTTCCAAAATGGCATTGCTTTTCATTTGCAAGAGTGATATAAAGTTTATATTAAAAATAATTTTTTGTACCAAAATAGAGTTGATATAAAATATTATGTAAGTCAGAGCTCAAGTAATCCTTGCCAATCACAAAAAAATCATAAAAACCATAAAGGCGGGTTCAGATGACTAAAGTTGAATAAAACCAAAACAGAATGACAATTATAACACTGATTGTAACTTCATAAATTGTGATTTTTTTAATATAACTCACATATTACCTAGTTATTTGCAGCTACTTAGTAATTTCATGAAATAAGCAGAGCAAGCAATACCATCCCTATTTTACGGTGGAAGATAATAAAGCCAAGAAAAATAAACCTTTCATATGGTCACAAAACAAGTAAATAATAGAAGTTAAATTCATTTTCTCCAGAGGTTATTCTGCCTGTTAGTCAGGACACATGTCCCATCAGTCAATGAAAATGGAAAGTTTGCTATACACAATAGCCAGTTGGTACTGAAAGGGTTTTCATGGCTTCTAAAACCTTCCCTTAGGGAAAAGCCATTATTGTGCCCTCTATATAAAACATTCAATATATTAAAATTGAATAAATTGAAATTCATTAACCATTAAGCATGAGAAAAAATGAAGGAAATGTATTTTTAAAGGGATAAAACTATGATCTATGAACACAAAAATAGCACAACTTATTTAAATGTTTATAGCACTGCACAGAGAGAATATATTGCATGAAATTCAGAGAGAGAAAAAATACATATGTGAATTAAACTAATCACCTCCATTGTGTCAAGTTGATATATGCTACTTTAATATGCATTTTCTCATTGAACCTTCAAAACAACCAAGGGGTTTAGGTTATCTTAATTCTGTACAAGAAGAAAGGGAGGATCTAAGAATTTAAATGACAGGCCTAAGGTCTCTTGAGTAGTGTCTCTCTATTTGCATAAACATGCCTTCATTGCTCTCTCCCCATAATGATTTGGGAAAAGAAAAATCTAATTTTGTGGTTATGATTGATCCATTAAGTACTTTTGGGTCTTAGTTTTGGACAGTTTTCCAGAGATATCAAAGGCTTCATTATACCATCTTAAGCTGAGATGATTTTTAATTCACAATGTTCCATTCCTCAGGATTACCATTCATTGTAAAACATAATCTTAGAGGATTAGATTTAAGTCCCCTTCTTTTTCATCCCAGCTTCTGGACACCGTTCAAAGCATAAAGATGCGTCCACCTGATGCACTGATCTTGAATATTGAGTAGGTTTCACAGTATTGTTCAGTATAGCTAGAGCAGTTTGATCTGTAAAGACATAAATCTAAAAAAAAAAAAATCTCCACTTTGCTTACAAAACCGTGGAGTACAACTGGAGAGGTGCCATAAAGCTCCTCTCATCACCCGGACATCTCTCCACCTGACTGGCAGAGTATTCACAAGACCTTCGGGGTCACTGTTTTCGATTAAGACATTTGTCTCTTGAAGTTCTTATTAAAAAGAACAGGAGTACCTAGGAGAAATTACACAGCAGTCTATGCTAATGTGTTCATTTATCATAATACACTACATTTCTATGACACTCAATAATTCACCCTCCCTCTTCCCGCTCATCCTCCTAACTCCTAACCTTTCACAACTGATGGAATACTATTATTAGTCCAATTTTGCACAGAAGCAGAGAAGGAAATGTCTGCCATTTGCCATGCATGTAGAAGTCATGCATGTGTAATGGGACGGGGCCCTAGTTATTTACTATACAGAAAGTAGGGCCCTGCAGAAGAGGACTCTGAACCCTTAGGATAGAAAAGATGAACTAAAGGATAACAAGGTTCGGGAGTAGCTTTGTGGCCAGGGCCAATGGCCAACAATAAGTCATTGCTCTAAGAAAAGCTAGATACTGGATGACAAGGAGGAGGGGTCCAGAAATGAAATTATAGTATTGTTAGGGTATTAGAGTTCAAAAATGTCCTCAGGATCACTGATCTCTCACTCTCATCTTCACTCAGATGCTCAAAGTGAAGGCTGTAAGAAAGACTAAGAAGCAAACAAACTAAGGTGACACACAGGAAGAAAAAAATGGAGCTGAAATAAAAGTCAGGCCTCCTCACTTCATATGTTGTTCTCTTTCACTCAACTTTCAAGGTTGCTGAATGGTTGTATTTTAGAAAGAATTTAAATGAAGTAATTATTTTCAATGTAAATAGCGAAAACTTACGGTATGGAAGTGGCAATTTGGATAGAAAGGTAAGAAGTTAGGGAAAGTGAAGTGTAAAGAAGGAAAAAAGAGAGAGAACAGCCTATACCTTCAATTAGCCATGCATCTGTTTAATATCAGTGACTGATAATACGGCTATATTTCTAATCCTATTAATAAAAGCCTAATATGCTAAGTGTCTGTTTGTTAAACCATTCTGCCAGTTGCTATGACATGCACTGACCACCAGGGGCAGACACTCCAACCAGTAGGTTAGCTTGCTGCTGTAGTCCAGCTGATTGGGACTGGGCAAGATGGGTCAGACACACCCTTGAGCCCTCCCGTGGTCCCTCCCTGGCCCCGATCATGCACTGGTGGGGTCCCTCAGCCTGGCCTGCTCCCTCTTGCAACCAGGGACCCCTCGGGGGATGTCGGAGAGCCGGTTTCAGTCCGATCCCTGCAGGCCAGGCTGAGGAACCCTACCAGTGTACAAATCCATGCACCAGGCCTCTAGTCAATAATAAAAACATGAGTTTCCCTGGCATGGTGGCTCAGTTGGTTTGAGTGGCATCCTGTACACTAAATGGTTCTGAATTCCATTCCTAGTCAGGGCACATACCTAGGTTTCAGGTTCAATACCCTGTTGAGTTGTGTACAAGACACAACTGATTGATGTTTCACTTTCATATCAATGTTTCCCTCTCTCACTGTCTCTCTCTCTCTCTCTCTCTCTCTCTCTCTCTCTCTCTCTCTCTCTCTATGGCAGTGATGCTTTCATTGAGAGCACACACACACACACATACACACACACACACACACACACACAAAATACCATGAGATAATGAGACTTGTAAAAAAAGGACTAGGCAGGTCATTAATAATCCCATTTTTAGCAAAGCATGAAAGTGGAGCAAAGTATCTCATGTGGTTTCCCTCAAACTTTATTTAGAAGGTGTGATATTCTGTAGGCAAACTTTTCCTTGAGTGATTGTGTCTTTTTAACATGAGTGAGAGAATATGAAGTATTTTTAGGAAGTGTTTTGACAGTATATACTTAGTAATTTGTAAATAACAGAATATTTGCTGATTGTACATTCTATTCAAAATATATTTGCCTCAAAGGCATTTTTAAGGTACATCATACAGATGACATGGAATAAGAAAAAAAAAAAAGCTTTTTTATTGATATTGCAGGTACCACTTGAGTTCATTATTTTTCTGCCATGCTCCAGGTGGATGGCAAAGAGGTGATGGGTACCAGGTGGGTGGCTTAATGCATATTGTGTGTAAAGCTTCTTAAAATGGTTGTGACATAATGTTTTTAAAGAACCACTCTATTGAAAACAGAAATGTAGCCCCCAACAAACCAAGCAATAAAGGAGTAAATATTAACCTCCAGAAACTCAGTTGTTTTTTTTCTAACAGAATCCAGTGGTGCCAATGATTAAGTGGCTTTCAGGACGTGAGTACATTTTAGTTTCTGATAGAGTTCCATTGTGCTTCCAGGTTCATGCAACAAACTGTGTTATGCAAGGCTTGCTTGCAGGAAGGATAGAGAGAATGTGATGCTCAGGGCCTGGCTGTGGGAGTTAAGGAGACAAAGAAGCAGGCTGAGTACCGGTTTGATTGGCTTGGCCGATGATGTGTCGCACTGAGGTGATTTTATAGCCCAACTTATGGCATGAGAGGTGGTTAACTCATGATTTGGTCACAAGCCCTGGAATCTCGGCAGTGAGCCAAAGAGAAAGAAAAGCTGTCTTTGGTCTGCTCCTTTAGAAGCAGAGCCTAAAATGGGGCTTCTTGGGAAAGGCGTTTATTAAGGGAATGCCGTCAGAAAGGAAGCAATAGGAGTGGGAACCCAATAGGGAAAATAGCTAAGCGAGTATGTGATCTCTGGTGGAGAAAGTCCTGTCTATCCCACACCCTGGGCTACAAATCTCACCACAGAGTTGGTCCCACCTTGAATCCAGGAGGCTGCCCTTTTTATGTCATTGACTGCTAGCTCCCAGGAAGGTGGTAGGTAACCTCTCAGGGAAGAATCCCATTGGACTAAAGGCAATTCTCTAGAGAACAGCAGTACTCCTGGGAGTCTTAACATCAACACTCATAGCTGGTTGGAAATGAATTCACCAGCCTCTAAGGCAGCGGTTCTCAACTTGTTGGTCGAGACCCTTTTGGGGGTCGAATGACCCTTTCACAGGGGTCGCCTAAGACCATCGGAAAACACATATATAATTACATATTGTTTTTGTGATTCATCTCTATGCTTTAATTATGTTCAATTTGTAACAATGAAATTGGGGGTCACCACAACATGAGGAACTATATTAAAGGGCTGCGGCATTAGGAAGGTTGAGAACCACTGCTCTAAGGATTCTAGGCTGGCCACCAACAGCCCAGACTGGGGCTAGTCAACCAGTTCACCTTCAGGAATGACTCACAAAGGGGGCAGACAGGAGTCCATTTTTAAAGCACCTAAAAGATGAATGGATAAAAAAGCTGTGGTACATTTACACAATGGAATACTATGCAGCTGTGAAAACCAAAGAACTCTTACCATTTGCAGCAACATGGATTGACCTGGAGAGTAGGGTGGTGAAGGTCTGGGGTGGGGGGCAGGGGTGGGCTAGAAGAGGTCAATGGGGGAAAAGGGGACATATATAATACTTTCAATAATAAAGCTTTTTTAAAAGAATGCTCTATATATCACAAACATGCTGGCTAGAAGATGAAATGCAAGCTTCATTCTCCCCTTCATTATTTTTGGAGAAAAGATTTAACATTTGACTCACATGTTGTGACAGAAAGACTAAGCACTTTCTTGCCTATTCATGAGAACAGCTCTACTTGGAATGCAGGCTTTATTTCTAAATGCATCACTAAATTATTTACTGTAATAGCACCAAGCATGCGTCTCCAATTATGTATATTGCAGTGTAAGTTTACATGCTCATAACATTTGCAAAAGCTAATGCACCTAGGACCTGTGGAACTTTCTGGGTGCTGCTTTTGTTAGACTAGAAACTGCAGGGGGGAAATCACAGGATTTTTCTGATTTGCTGCTGCAACAGAAACAATCCCTGCAGCTTTCCCTTCTCTCTGAATTCAATTGATTTAATTCTGAGCTAGTGGCTCCTCAGTGAAACAGAAATGACTTGTACAGCCTCAACTTGGCAGTGAAAATCCGCATGGAGGCCCTTTTTAATTTTGGAAGAAACTTCCCCTAAAAATACTCTTTCTCACCAGACCTTGGCAAGAAAGGAAGGAAATTCCTCCATTTCAGTAGCATAGATATTTTAAGTGATCTGCCCTTAAATGCTGAGATATTCCTTAGATTTTCCTAGTACCACATCTAGTTACTTTTGGTGCTTTGTAGAGAAAAAAAATAAGTGGTTTGAAATTGAATTAAGAATTGCAACTTCATTGGTAATTACATTTCTTCCAACTTTATCTCCTTTCCATCTTTACAGAACGACTACATCATCATGTTCTAGATAAGGCTCATATATCACCTTTTCTAAGTTTTTTCTGTTAGTTACTCCTGCCTCTGGATCTAGCGTGCTGTGTATTACCTAGTAATAACAGTAATAATGTCACAACAATAGCTAAACTAACATTTCTGGAGCACTTCTTATGCACCAAGTACCATGCTAAGCACTTTATAGCCATTTTCACATTTAATCTTTGTAATAATTCTTAATATTAGTATCCCTGTTATACAAGTAAAGATGTCCTGCCTTCAACATCTCTGCCCAGGCAATCGCCTGGCTCTTTATTGAGTGCATCTCAGGAAGTATTTCATAAACTTTAATCTGAGAAAAATCAAACATTAGCCTTGCATGCTAGAAGGGGAATCAAGTTTTTTCAAAGACCAAAACATAGACTCTTTAATTGCTCACCACTTTTAGACACAAAACCTCAGTGATACATTTGAGCACATTGCATTTGTTTTTAATCTGCTTCCTTTTTATACAGGCATTTTTAAATACAGGCATACTTGTTTTATTGTGCTTCAAATATATTACTTTTTTTTCAAATTAAAGGTTTGTGGCAACCCTATGTGGAGCAAATCTATTGGCAGGCACCATTTTCCAACAGCATTTGCTCAGTTGGTGTCTCTGTATGACATTTGAGTAATTTTCACAGTATTTAAAATATTATCGTAATTATATTTGTTATGGTGATCTGTGGTCAGTGATCTTTGATGTTACTATTATAATTGTTTGGGGGCTCCATGAACCACAACTATATAAGATGGTGAACTTAATCAATAAGTATAATGAGTATTCTGATTGCTCCACTGATCGGCCATTCCCCAGTCCTTCCTATTTCCTGAGACCAAACAATATTAATATTAGACTTGTTATTAACCTTACAATGGCTTCTAAGTGTTCAAATAAAAGAAAGAATCACATATCTCTCACTTTAAATCAAAAGCTAGAAATCATTAAGCATAGTGAAGAAGGCATGTCAAATCTGAGATAGGCCAAATGCTAGGTCTCTTGTGTCAAATGGTTAGTCAAGTTGTGGATGCAAAAGAAAAAAGTTCTTGAAGGGAATTTAAAGTGATAATTCAGTGAACACATGAATAAAAAAGTGAAGTGGCCATATTGCTGGAATGGAGAAAGTTTTAGAAGGAGAGAAGATCAAACCAGCCACAACACTCCCTTAAGCTAAAGCCTAAGCCAAAGCACGGCCCCAACACTTTTCATTTCTATGAAGGCTGAGAGAGGTGAGGAAGCCAGCAGAGGTTGTTGATGAGGTTTAAGGAAAGAAGTCATCTCTATAACTTAAAAGTCCAAGGTGAAGCAGCAAGTGCTGTTATAGAAGCTGCAGTAAGTTATCCAGAAGTTCAACCTAAGATAATTAATGAAGTTGAAAATCTGAGAAACAGATTTTCAATAGATGAACCAGCCTTATACGTATCAGGAGAAGATGCCATCCAGGACTTCCATAGCTAGAGATGATAAGTCAATGCCTGGTTTCAATAATTCAAAGGACAGGCTGACTTTCTTGTTCAGCATTAATGCTGCTGATGACTTGAACTTGAAGCCAATGCTGATTTATCATGCTGAAAATCCCAGGCCCTTAAGAGTTATGCTAAATCTATTCTGCCTGTGCTCTATAAATAGAATAGCAAAGTCTAGATGACAGTACATTTGTGTATACCATGCCTTACTAAATATTTTAAGCTCACTGTTGACAACTAGTGCTCAGAAAAAAAAAATTCTTTCAAAATATCACTGTTCATTGACAGTGCACCTGGTCACCCAACAGCTCTGATCAAGATGTACAATGAGATTAATATTGTTTTCATGATAGTTAACACAACATCCATTCTGCAGGTTATGGTTCAAGGAGTAATTTTAAGTCTTATGAAATGCATTTTGTAAAGCAATAGTTACCATAGATTGTGATTCCTGTGATGGATCTGGGCAAAGTAAATTGAAAACCTTCTGAACGGATTCTCCATTCTAGATGTCATTAAGAACATT
>NW_006287459.1:1383874-1396134 GCF_000327345.1 Myotis davidii | reverse complement strand
CACCATTGGGTCTCCCTATTCTCGTAGAGCCTACAGTATTTAAATTAGTCCAATTAATAATCCTACAATGGTCTATAAATGTTCAAGTGGAAGGAAGAGTGGCATCCTATCTCTCACTTGAAATCAAAAGCTAAACATGATTAAGCTTAGAGAGGAAGGCCTGTTGAAATCTGAGATAGGCTGAAAACTAGGCCTTTTGTGCCAAACAGACAACTTGTGAATGTTAAGTCTTACTATTTAAGGACTATATGTTGTAAGGCTGTAACTGCTGTAGATAGTGATCCTCTGATAGATCTGGGCAAAGTAAATTGAAAACCTTCTGAACGGATTCTCCATTCTAGATGTCATTAAGAACATTCACGATTGATGGGAAGAGTTCAACATATCAACATTAATGAGAGTTTGGAAGATGTTGACTCCACCCCTCCTGGATGACTTTTAGGAATTCAAGACTTCTGTGGAGGAAGTAAAGGCAGATGTGGTAAAAATAGCAAGAGAACTAGAAACAGAAGTGGAACCTAAAGATGTGATTTAATTGTTACAATCCCATGATAAAACTTTAATGGAGAAGAGTTGTTTCTTATGGTTGAGCAAATAAAGTAGTTTCTTTTTTTTTAAATCTTGAAACATATCCCATTTACTTTATTTTTTTCTTTATTAATTAAGGTATTACATATGTAACCTTATCCCCCTCTGCCCCTCCCCCCTCCACCCCACACACACTCATGCCCTCACTTGGAGAAGAGTTGTTTCTTATGGTTGAGCAAATAAAGTAGTTTCTTTTTTTTTAAATCTTGAAACATATCCCATTTACTTTATTTTTTTCTTTATTAATTAAGGTATTACATATGTAACCTTATCTCCCTCTGCCCCTCACCCCTCACCCCGACACACACTCATGCCCTCACCCTCCTGGTGTCTGTGTCCATTGGTTAGGCTTATATGCATGCATACAAGTCCTTTGGTTGATCTCTCCCCCTAACTCCCACCCTCCCCTACCTTCCCTCTTAGGTTTGGCGGTCTGATAGATTCTTCTCTGACTCTGGATCTGTTTTTGTTCATCAGTTTATGTTGTTCATTATATTCCATAAATGAGTGAGATCATGTGACATTTATCTTTCTCTGACTGGCTTATTTCGCTTAGCATAATGCTCTCCAGTTCCATCCATGCTGTAAAGTGGTTTCTTGAGATGGAATCTACTCCTGGTTAAGATGCTGTGAAGTTTCTTGAATGATAACAAGGGCTTTAGAATATTACATAAACTTAGTAGATAAAGCAGCAGCAGAGTATGAGAGGATTGACTCCAATTTTGAAATAAGTTCTACTTGTGGGGAAAATGCTATCAAACAGCATTGCATGCTAAGAGAAATCATTTGCAAAAGGAAGAGTCAATCAAGGTGGTAAACTTTATTGCTGTCTTATTTTAAGAAATTTCCATAGCCATGCCAACCTTCAGCAACCACCATCCTGATCAATCAGCAGACATCAACATCAAGGCAAGGTCCTCTACTGACAAAAAGATTATGACTCACTGAAGACTCAGATGATGGTTAACATATTTTAACAGGAAAAGTATATTCAATTAAGGTATTTGCATTGTTTTTCTAAGCATAATGGTATTACCCACTTAATAGACTACAGTATAATGTAAATATAACTTTTATATGCACTGGGCAACCAAAACATTCATGTGACTTTCTTTGAGACTACAGTATAATGTAAATATAACTTTTATATACACTGGGCAACCAAAACATTCATGTGACTTTAACTTATATAACAGATATTTATTGCTCACAGTTCTGGAGGTGGGAAGTTCAAGATCAAAACGATGGAAGATTCAGTTCTTGGTGAGGGCCCTTTCTTGGCTAAGATGGTCACCTTCTCTCTGTGTGTTCACGTGGCAGAGAGAGCGAGCTCTGGCATCTCTTCCTCTTCTTATCAGGACCGAATCCTACCATGGGGCTCCATCATCATGAACTCATCTACAGCCAATTACTTCTCAAAGTCCCACCTCTAAAAACCATCATATTGAGGTTTGGGACTTCGACATATGAATTTGGGGGAACACAAACATGAAAGGTGGCCTGCCATATGGCATTGTTTGAGGGAGCCTCTTTCATATCCCAGGATGGGACTGGCCCTCCTAGCCTATTGTCCTGCTGCTGTGACATCATATCAGTGTCATATTTTTTTTCAGAGCCCAAATTTAAACAGACACGGAAGCTTCTCTTCTGAAATCAGGTATTGTAAAAGTAGCCTCACTAAACCCCAAACAGAAAGCACCATGGCTCTGTAAGCTGAAGCTCAACAGGCTGACCTAGGAAAGCAGAAATGGTTAAAATGTTTAAGCAAGATTTCTTGTTGCTTCACCCCCTTTAGCAGCCATTGCTGCTGTTCTCTGACCCTAAATGGTTATCCTCAGGGTTTCTGAGATCACCATAGGGCAAGGGCCTCAGTCCTGTGACTTGTTTTATTACAAGTGGTCTGAAATCTGATTTATAATATCTCTGAGGTATGCCTGTATACTTTAAGCATATTTTCTTGTAAAGTTGTTTTACTTTATGAAAATCAGTCCTATTTTTCCAGAAAAACCATTAAAAAATACTTGGCAAGAGCAACATTGTTTATGAAATTATATCTGAAGAAACTGTATTTTTCTTATACATGTTCTGTTACTTAGAAATAATCTAATAACAGTTTAAAATTAATGATAATCCAAAGAAAATAATGGGAGTCAGAGATTCCTATTAATCTGTGTCTTTTTATCAACCCACAAAAAACTCATCCCATGATATCCAGTGACATTTCTATTTATATTCTGGCTGCTTGCTGACCTCATAGCAGATAAATAGCGTGTGAAGTCACCTATTTTTAAGTAACAGAAAGAGAGCCTTCCCACCTCTGTGGCAAAAGGACTCCTGTCACTAACAGGACACTCTAGGTGGTACCTGAGTGCCAGAAGAGATGAATTATTTTTCCCTGAGCATTAAACTTTCAAATTTATATACTGGTAGTTTAAATGCGAGAGAACTTGGTTGAATAGAAAGGCAAAAATAACGATTGAAAACAAAAAGATTTTTTGAAATGTAGATAGATAAAAGGCCACAATTTCCAACTTTCCCTTAGTCTTTGAGTAGTCTTAAAGCCTCCCTTTTACTTGTTTGACCTTCTGTTACTGAGTTTACATCTACAATTCCACTCACTTTCGTACTATGCCCACTTAGAATATTGGATTATTTGGTATATGTTTGCATACTCAATATAGCATTGAAGGAGCTTAACCTAAAGTATTTTCTCAAATGAATGGGAGAAACAAGAAAAAAAACTGTTTCAAATTAACATAGTTTGTCTTAATATGCCTGTTATAGAACATACCCATTTTTTATAAAGAGAGCTCTAAGTACTTCCAGGCCTTTGAATGGTAGAAGGGCTATGACATTTTTTTTTTTCCTACAACACCAGGGATAAGCTTATTTTCCTTGACCTTTTATAATTTTCAAAGCAGGTAAGAACAAGAGAAGCTGCCTAGGCAGTTAAAATAGCTCTTGCCATTGAAAGTCTGTATTTAATCCAATCCTGGACACTCATTGAAATTAACTGTATCTGTGTTTCAGTAGCCTGTTTTGATAAGTACAGACTTTTAATAATAACTATCTAACTTAAAGAGACAAAACATTGTAAGTGTGCTGAGTAACAGAAATATTCAGTAAATACTCAATAATGCTGACAGTGTCAGCATTTAAAATCACATTAACAATGCCAGATAAATTACTGCATTAACTTAAAGTACCGCCAAATTGGCTGTATAATTTCTGAATGTTAATTAAATTAAATTAGTGACAACACATAAATAATAGGGATTTCCAGAAATCTATCACAAGAGAAAACAGAAACCAGCTTACTAAATCAATTTGTATTTTTTTATGTGATACAATCTATAACCAAGTGCTGCAAAAATATCACACTTAAGAAGCAAGCGCCCTAGCTGGTGTGGCTCAGTTGGCTGGGTGCTGGCCAGTTCACCAAAAGGTTGCTGGTTTATATACTCCATTGGGGCACACGCTTGGGTGATAGGCTCAGTTCCTGGTGGGGGGTGTGCAGGAGTCAATGGGTCAATGTTCCGCTCTCACATCCATGTTTCTCTCTCTCTCTCTTCAAATCAAAGGAAGCAAGAACATATGAGTAGATTACATTTGTAGCACTGCCTGATCATTATGCAATTTATGTTTTCAGCTGGACATTAGAGGAGCATTATCAAACGTGATTCCACGTAGTGAAAGTTGTATTTAGCTCAATATCATAGGACTAAAATAGCAGATTCCTTTATAATGCTGCTTGTATAGTATAAACTAACATTTCCTTTTCCTCTAGTAGCAATGGCCTTTGGTAGCTTGAAGAATTTCAGCGAAAACATATTTAGTTTGAATGTGTAACCTGCTGTGAGTTATAAAATATTAAATTCTAACTTTTTTCCTAGACTGTGAAACCAAAAGAAACGCTCAACAATATATCCTCCAGAATTGTAATCCATGCATATCTCTATGGTAAATGTCATCAGTTCATTAAATGGTAAAGCCACTAGAACTCACTACCTCTAAACACTGCAATGTAATATTAATTTTCCTGATTGAATAAATATACTCGAGAGTCAAAGTTTGCTTGAGAGGGCATAACTTAAAGGATATTTTGAAGCTTTTTCAAAGCAGGAAAATATTGTTTCCATTCAGTTAACATGTCTTTTTCCATTGTATCACATCTACTTGTTGTTTTTGCTGATGACTGAGAGAATACAATGATTCCATTTCCCCTGTAAATCATAGAGATTTTTAGAGGAATTTACAATCACATAATGGCTCTCAAGACAAGCTCGTCTCAGCTTCATCATCTCATCACCCTCATCACCCAATTAAAATAGAACAGGAATTCTATGCTTTGCTGAAACTTGGTTATATATGTATTATATTTCCACTAGTTAGCTTGAGAGCTAAGAATTTTTTAAAAAGGAAAAGAGCTTATTCAATGCATATCTATCAAATGCCTTCCATATGCTCTGCACTGTTCTAGACACTGGAAATAAAGTATAACCCAATATATTAAAGTCTCTGCCCTTTTAGACATAGCATTGTCTACTGAAGAGAGATGGGAAAACCCAAAAATGAGAAAATATGTAATAAGCTGACAAGTTGAACTGATAAAGTAAAAATAAGGTAATGAGGGTAAGGAGTGCTAGAAGGGGGCCCTGTTAAGGGAGTGTGTGCTATTTTATACAAGATATGCAGGGAAGTCCTCACTGAAAAAATAATATTTGAGCAGAGGCCTGAAGGAAGGGAGACAGAAAAATCATCCAGGAATCTGAATAAATATATTCCAGGAAGAGAAAACTACTAGAAAGACTTTGTCAAGGGAATGCTTGTAATGTTTGGGGAACAGAAAGAAAGCATGTGTGGCTGGGTCCACAGGAATATAGATAGGGAAGAGTGGGGAAAAGTCAAATCAGCTAGGGCCAGAAAGATTTTATAGACTACATTTAAGTCTGGAATTTTATTTTGAGTGAAAAGGAAAGTCATTGAAATGTGTGAGCCAAGAAGAAACATGGTCTGACTTGGGGTTTATAAGTAGCACTCTGGCTGCTCTGTTGAATACAGATTATGGAGGTTTAGTACAGAAGGAAAAAAATTAGCTCAAAAGCTTTTGCTAAAATCCACGACTCACAATAGCAGCTGTGAGAAGTGTGAACATAGTAGGAAGCTGGAGCATTTAGGGCTTGCTAATGGGTCTGATATGGGATCTTAAAGAAAGTCACCAAGAATGATCCCATTAAATGGATAAGATGTGAGCAATCACAAAGATGCATTTTCTTCTTGTTAAAAAAGAAAAATTTGTGGGAGAGGTCTAGGTCAGAGTGAAGGTTGGGAATCAGGATTTTGGCTTTGGACATGTTACATAGGAGATGCACATTAGACATCTAAATGAAATGTCAAGTAGGTAGTTGGATAAATAGCCTGGAATCCACTCTTGAAATTTCTGACTTTGAGAGTTCTTAAAGTAAAGATGGTATTTAAAGCCATTTGACTGGATGAAGTTACTCAGGGAGTGGGGTGAAAAGAGCAAAGATCTTAAAAATAGACCCAAAGATTAGAAGTTGAGAGAGAATGAATAACCAGCAAAGGGAACTGGGAAGAATTAATTGACAAGGAAAGAAGAAAACTAAAATGAATGGCATCCTGAAAGGTAAATGGAAAAAATATTTCAAAGACAAATACAATATCCTCACTGAGTAAGGTGACTGGGAATTGAGCACTGGTTATAGTAATGGGAAGGTTTCCATTGATCCAGGTATGAGTTGTCTTGGTGGAATAGTGAGGATGAAGTCTAATTTCAATGAGTTCAATGAGTTCAAAGGAAACGTGTGAAGAGAAATTGGAAGTAGGGAGTATAACTAATATGTTTAAGAATTTTTGTTGGGAAGAGAAAGAGAGAAGTGGAACTGTACTAGGGATAAAATATAAGATGGGAAATAAAAAAAAGGGAAGAATGGTTTTTCTAAGGAGAAAGTACAAGGCTCTAAAGAGGCGGCAGTGTGAAGGATTTTGATGGACAGGCATGAGAACAAGAACTTTCTAGTCAGGAAAGCATCGTTAAAGCTCAGAAGTACTAAGAGGTGTGGCTGCAGAGTGCGGCTCCTGAGGGCGTAACCTGGAGTGAAGAAGAAAACGCAACCACGGAAGTGAGTGAAGGCCAAACCAGGGAAGCTCTTGATTGTAAGTTGCAGAGTTAAGAATGTACATGATATCACATAAACCAGCAGAGGTTTTCAACAAATATGTGTTATGGTAACTCCAGCAGAACGTTTGGGTTGGAGAGTCCACTGGAGGATTGAACTGAATGGATGGAGATAACTAAAAAAAAAAAAATTTCATTTTTTAAGAGGAAGAATGGAGGCCTGAATTAGGAGGTTAAAAATAGGACAGATCTGCCGAAACCGGTTTGGCTCAGTGGATAGAGCGTCGGCCTGCGGACTGAAGGGTCCCAGGTTCGATTCCGGTCAAGGGCATGTGCCTGGGTTGCGGGCACATCCCCAGTGGGAGATGTGCAGGAGGCAGCTGATCGATGTTTCTCTCTCATCGATGTTTCTGGCTCTCTATCTCTCTCCCTTCCTCTCTGTAAAAAAATCAATAAAATATATAAAAAAAATAGGACAGATCTGAGAAACATCTCAAAAATAGATAATCAGTAACCCATGGACACAGACAATTAGGATGGTGAAGGCCTCGGGCTGGGTTTGGGAGTTGGCTAGAAGGAGTCAATGGGGAGAAAAGGGGACATATGCAATATTTTCAACAATAAATATATTTTAAAATAAATAAATAAAATTTAAAACAACAACAAATAGATAATCAGTAACTAAGGGGAAAAGGATTTGAAGACAACATCAAGGTTTCCAGAGGGTTTAGGAAGACTGGTGATGCTTCCTAACCTGGGTAACAAAAGAGGAAATTATTGATTTGGGGTCAGTGGTCTTCTGTTCCATGTTAGGTTTCCTGGCTCAAAGCTAAATTAATCCTATGTAAGGGAGATTCTATGAGTCCTCCAAAAATGGGGATGGGAGGAAAGAAGGCAAGATTTAAAAAAAGAGATTCAATTAGAATAAAAACCCAGAGTGAAAAAAGGCCAGGTTGGTGAAATCATTACTTTCTGGAGGAAGCCATGGCTTGGCATCCCTCCCTGCTGTTAATTGCTTCACCTCCTGAACCAGGTTTCTTTGTTCTGGGCACCTAGGCAACTGTTCTCAGGGCCTTGACAGCTGAATCATACATTTTACAGCTGATTCATTAAGTTGATTGACTCAAAATAGAAGACACTTTGATGAGTTACAAATCTCCACCTCTTAACATACTTACCCTAACACACAGGAAGGACATGTAATTGTAATTAACACATTAGTTGGAACCTATAATCCAAAATCAGTGGACACATATCTAACTCATTATTTAGAACCTATTAACCAAATTTAATGGAGAGCCTCACTAAATTTCTTTTTCAGGAATTAAATGAACAAATGCTGCTTTTCAATGTCAATTTGTGTTGAGGTTAACCTAGCTTTTCCAGACTTAAGAAACTCTTTGATCCCAGGTTTATGAATGGTTTCATTCTTCTATGAATTTTGGAGAGCGGCCATCCTTTTATCCCTCATTTTCTAGCCTACGGATACAAAATCAGAACAACCATCAATTCTTCAATCTGTAGGAGTTTTCTGTGTTTGGCTAATCCAAAGCCTGACAAATTTTGGTGATACCCAATAATCTGAAGTTGTTATATCAAGAATAATTGAAAACAGGGACATTTCAAGATACTGCCATTCACCACTCATTGGGATTCTATTCCAAAGTATTCAAATGGTTTATTTTTCCCTCGTCTTAAAGTTCTTTGCACAATACTTCCTTCACGTTTTCATGATGTCAGTGCATTATTGGAGCACCTTGTGAGTGACGAGCTGGCTAGCTATCCTGGGAAAACAGAGAAATTGCATAGCTTCAACAAGGAGGCAGTTTTTACAATTTTTGTTAAAGAGGGGAAAATCCCATGTCTGCCTGAAAGAAACAATGTGCATTTGGGTTGGAAGGAAGAAACCTTTATTATGCGTGAGATGAAACATTGCTTTTATTAAGAAGTGTTGTTATTGGTTTTAGGGAGCATGGCACATTGGTGTGTGGGTTTTAATATGCCATTTGTCTTTCCAACGTCGGCTGCCATTTAAAATGTCACCAGTTTTTCCCAGCGGTGAGGTAAAACCATGGGAACGGCATTCAAATCACTTCACAGAGTACAAGCCAATTTTAACAAATTCGTAATTAAAACCCAGCCAAATTTCTCGTCGCACTGCCAAAATCCTTCCTGTGTATTTCCCAATTAAATATCCTGTCTGTGAGGAAGCCGGCTTCTAGAGATGCCGAAACCAAATCACTAATGTCTTTATAACAATGAGACCTTACTGTTCTCACACCACGTTGGCTTTCACAAACATCTGCGAGATGATGCATCCATTAAGTCATTCAATAGATATTTATTAAACACCTATTACATACCAAAAACTCTTCTAGGCTTTGAGGATGCACCATTGAGCAAAACAATGTCCTTGCAATGACAACGTGCTGCCATTCTAGCAGGGAAAGCAAACAATAAATTAATAGAGGTGTTTATTTACTGGAGGGGAGGGTTCCTCAGCCCAGCCTGCACCCTCTCACAGTCCGAAAGTCCTCAGGGGATGTCCTACTAACAGCTTGGGCCTAAGTGGGCCTAAGCCACAGTCCAGCCTCCCTCTGCGGGAGGCAACCTGGCAGCTGATCATAGATGGCACCGCCCCCATCACCCCGCCACTGCTGCCCAGCCTTCCTCTGTGGGAAGTGACTGTACGGGCCAATCAGGGGACAGTGCCGCCCCCCCCCCAATTGCCCCTCCACTGCCACTGGTCATCACTCCCCCCATCGCCGTTCCCTCCCTCTGCCCACTTGCACATGTCTTGGCTGGCCTGGTGCTGCCTGCTCACTAGCCCCGCCCCCTGCCGACTGGTCATTCTACCATTTGGTCAATTTGCATATTACACTCTTATTATATAGGATAATATAAATTATAGATGATGTAATATTAGGTCGATAAATGCTATAATTACAAGGTACAGGAAGGGCAGAGAGAGTGACAGCACAGGCTGCTTTAATTAGAACATATAAGAAAGGCCTCATTAAAGAAGGGATGTTTGAATAGAGAACCAAATGGGGGCATAATAATCCAGGAAGAGAAAAAGCAAAGGCACAGGCCAGAGGCAGACCCACCTTGATGCTAAGGAAGCTGAAACTTTCAGGTTCCTCATTTGATCAGACTCCTGCCAAGGCTCTGGGATGGGCCCTTGCCTTGTGTTCACAGGGTCACTTTTTTAAAAATAAAATTTGCACCAGAAGGAACTTGAACCACAATTGGTTATGGTTGCTATCTCTTTTCACAGCTACTTCTATTTCCATTGCACTTCCCTCCTTCCTGGCAGATAGTGATGGAGTGGCCAGTGTCATTGTTGGAATATTGAGAAAACACATGTAGTCAGGTGCTAGTGGGTTTATGTGGTTTGCAGTCACTTTTGATCTCAGCTATTGCTGGCTTCCCAGTGTAGGAATCCAAGAATGCTCCTACACCCACTCTGCCAAGGTTCAGAGGGCAGTAACTTAATGATATTATGATGTCAGCTTATTCAAATTTGTAAATTGCCGTGACTTATTTTCTTATTCTAAATATGCCCTTTTATATCCAATGTTTATATTCTCTTTCCTAAACCATATCTCCTAAATAGTATATGCATCAGGCTCATAGCACCTGTTGGGCCCTGACTGGGGAGTATGTTTGTCATGTTCAGTGCCTACACGGCGGGTGGGGGTGGGGGGGTCAATAGGGCTTGAGGAAACTGAGTACCAGGAAGAGGAATGGAAGTAAGCTTGGGGAGTTGCCAGGGAGAGATTGCTCAGGGCCTTAAAAGCTAGCAGAATGTCTTTGGGTTTTATTCTAGGTAAGTGAGGAAGCCATTAGAGGGTTTTAAATAGAGAAGTGATATACTCCAACTGGTGTTTTAGAAATAAACCCCCTGACTTCTAATGGAGAGCAAATTTGAAGGTGGAAATACTGGAAGCTGAGAGACTATTTTAATGATTCAGGGAGAAGAGAATATGGCTTGGATTTGGGTGGTGGCACCGAACTTGGTGAGGGTGATCAAATTTGGGATATATTTAAAGGCATTTCTGTCAGGATTTGTTGATGGGTGGGATATGACGTGTAAGACAGTTACCGATTTGTCACCTAGGTCATTGAGTTAATGGAGGCACCATGTTTTAAAATGGAAAGCACCGAGAGAACTGGTTTAGAATAAATGTTTTGGATGCATAAAATCTGAGGTTTTCCACACATCCCGTCACAGACATTGATTACATAAATTTCAGTCATCAATGAATTACTGTTAGTATTTAAAGACATCAACTGGGTAAGACCATCACGAGGTGAGCAAACCAAGACAGAAAGAATGTAAGAGATATGCTGAAGGACTCATTACTTACTATGACAAGGCTGAGTCTCCTGACTTTGAGTGTTTTCCATTACAAGTTTTCTAAGAGAATCAGAAAGTAATAAAGAAATCTCCTGAGCGTTTGGCAAAGAGTTAGAAAATTCTGCTTTTGGAGAAGAAAAGTAAATTATTGTATCACCCTAAAATATATTTAAATATTCAAGTCATGTCACTAATTTAAAATAAATTAGTAACTAACTTAAAATAAAATGCCTTACCTATTTTACAAATAGGAGTTTTCACAAATTATCATTTAAAAAATATATACATGCCATCAAAGAACATTTTAGAAAAGCCAAATCATCCAGAGAAAGTCTGAGTATTTTTCTGGTGGAAACAGGTTTCCACTGTGTCAGCAAAAGAACCAAGAAATGAATTATTCTCTGGCTTGTCAAAAAAAGACATCGCTTCAAGCTTGACCTGAAGGAGTCACGGGAAATCTGATGGGAATAGCTCAGGACCGAAAAAATCCTTTTGAGAAAATGACCCTGTCTGGTTTTCCTCTGTTCTTAGTGGAATCTGGCATAAATGGCTTACAAGTGCCCCTTTAATGATGTAGTTCAAATGCTATCAGCTGTGTCACATCAGATTGGAAGTGGGCTCACCAGGACTTTGGGGCCCAATAAGGCACAAAGCAGCATAAATGAAAAGACCTCATGATACTAAATAATGCAATAAGTTCTCCAAGGAGAAGATAAATATGAGTCTGATCTACCTTGGCAGCATCGTATCTGTCACGATTACAGGATGCAGAACTCAATGTGGGAATGAAAAATAAGAATGGATATTACTGTGTGAGAGTTGAGAAGGGCTAAACTGAAACAAGGCTGATGTGACAAATTCACCGGAGGAGAAAAGCACACACTACCAAATGAATCAAATGAAAGCATTGCTAAGGCAGTCGCACAGTGATGAGAATTTAGGGGGGAAACTAGGGATGGATAAATTTGATTCTAAGAAGACCACCTCCCCAGAGTAATGACTTTGAAGATAAGACATTTTCCTGCAATGATTTACATACTTTCTTTTTTGTAATCTCTATAGTTGGAAGTATTACATAAATCCACTATTTTTCTCCCCCACTGGCATCTTCTAAGCCACCTCAAACCTTCCCCTGCTCCCCACCCCACCCCCACGCCCTGGGCCTTCACCACT
>NW_006287459.1:1368657-1383863 GCF_000327345.1 Myotis davidii | reverse complement strand
ACACAGCTCCCCACCTACCCATCCACCCACCTCTGCCTTCCCTCTGAGATTCCACAATCTGTTCCATGCTTCTATGTCTCTGGATCTATTCTGTAGCTTCTGTGGGAAGCAAAGGCATTTCGAACTTTGCCTTGCTCACTAACATGACTTATTTCTTTAGTTCAGTTTTTTCTTCAAAACACTGTTTGGGTAGGTGCAGGTAATCCACCCAGTTAGTTGCATAAAAGCAAGTTATTTTCTTAGTTGGAATAACTAAGGTAGCACCGTGCCTCAGTATCCCAGCCTATTCCCCTTTCCCTCACTGTCTTGAATCTAGCAAGCAAGTAACAGTTTTAGCCAACTCTTTATTTTGCCTACATGACTCCTCAAACTTTAACTGAATTCTTTTCATAGAGGAGACCAATAATTTAAAGGGGGAAAAATACCATACATGTAGTTCACTTTTGTTAGCTTCCTTAGAATGAATGGCTAGGTGAAAATAAAAAGTCATTTTAGAACTGAGTTTTTCTCTGGGAGAGTTGGCAGCTCAATTACAGATGTACAGACTTCCAACCTGAAGGGAAATTCAAATCACATATTAAAACCTTTTGAAAAATAGAAGCATATGGAGCATGATTATATTCCTAGCAAAATATTTTTAAACAAATGGATTTGAAAGCTATTTTTTAGTAATATTATATTTCATAATGATGGGAGGGAAGATTAAATATGTTTATTGTAGATTTGCCATGGGACATTAATTCTTCAATTAAAATCATAAAATCCTGGAATTGGACACTTACTTTTAATAGCAAAATGCTTAAGATGAATAATGGTATGATTTATCCAACCAACTCTGAATAATGTAATGAAGAACAAAAGGGGAGATGGTGAGGGTCAACGCTCCACATTCATCTTAAAGTGCCACCTTTCTTGTGGGGCTTACATGACTCATTCTAAGGCTATTTCCATACTAGAAATTAAAGGGAAGCTGCTGAATCCAGTAATACCAGCCGCCAATCTGTCCCTTGCAGAGATGGCTGTTAAAGTGGGAAACTCTGGGAGGTACCAGGCATGCCACTGGCTTCAGCGGAGACCACAATGGGGTTTTTACTACATATAAAGTTAAAAGAAGAAAATCCCTGGTATGCTTTCTACCAAATTGCAAACTCTTTATAATTCTTTGCTTGTATTTACTATAACTGAAAATGACCTATGGAAGTTAATTCTACTGAGAGAAAAACAAATAATTCTCACCAATGCAAATGCAAATACGTTCATTCTGCAGTCATAAGGCAAACGTCTGGAAAGCTGAGATATTTCTGTGGGTTTTCCCTCCACTTATGGATAACATTACAGCCGTACTTGCTGAGATTCAGTGATGATGACCTTAAGAGGGTCTTACATTCAGAGTCTGGCAGGCCTGTATTTACACTCCAGTTCCATTACTTCCTGTGTTAGGTCGTATATGGTTTATGAAATATCAGCTATGTAGAATATAGGGTATCCCCCCAAAAATATATACATACACTTTGAATAATTACAAAGGCAATGTTTATTAAAATACATTTCATTTTCAAAATTGAGCTATCAGCTGTTAAAATGTGTATACATTTTGGGGGGACACCCTGTATATGTTAGAATTTACCAAGGAAGGTCATATACATGCTTTGAATCCTGTTCTGAGAAAAATCTGTGAATGATAAAGCATGGAAAGAGATTGTGAACCATTTCCTATGCGGCTGACACCAGAGACTTGTCATTCAAGTGCATTTGTTTGGAGACAGTATTAAACAGCAAGAACATAAGTGAGGAGTCAAAGATGCCTCCACATATTGGTGCTTACGTAGTGTCATTCACAGAAACTGAGAATACTAGAAGTGTTGATTTGGGGGAGGGAAGGGTTATAAATCTAGTTTTTGAGATAATGGTGTTTAAGAATTGGTCCTTGTCCTTTTTTTTTATAATAAGAATGGACTAGCAGGCAGTTGAATAAGGCACTAAACGTGTGGAGGAAGGCTCAGGGCCAGAGCTATGTATTTGGAAGTCACCAGCACTCAGGTTATATTCAAAGTAATTAAGTTGGATACAATCTCTAACATACATATTTTAGAGGGAAGATTTGGCCTTCCACAGCCATTTTTGACAATCAGAGACAGAACACTGGGCTCGATGGATGACAGGTTTATTTAGCATAGAATTTCTTATTTTTTTCCTTAGGATTTTATGTTATACTAAAAAATATATTTAGAATGACACAAAGCCTCTATTATTAAAAAGCATTTAGGTCTAAGATGTTAATTACTCCTCAGACACCAGGAAACCACATTAATAGAATAACATCTATGAACTTGTCATATGAAATAGAGAAGTCAAAGGGCGTTGTCTTACCACAGGATGCCACGCAGCACAAAGCAAGGCCAGGGGTGAACAGTATGCTTTTTCACCCCTTACTCACGGGTGAGTGAAACTGGGATATGCCTATTTGGAGGCGTCTTAAATCTCCGTGGTGCAGAGAACTTACTCTAAGACAGAATTAGTTCATAGCACTCCTCCTCAATTTTGCTTAGCATAAATATTAGAGTAATATTTGTGCCAACCGAATTGACATTTTTCCCAAGATAAATTAGACTCAGCTGCAAAACTGGATATTGCAATCTCCTCACTGACTACAAGTTAATTAGTTAATCAATTAATAAGATGGACCTCAGCATTGGTTTTCAGTAGGCCCCAGCATTTTATTTATTTTCTAACTAGAAAATGTGTCATTTATCACTATGGTGGTGCTGTGTGGTTTTTTTTCATGTATTAAACTTACTCAAGTTCTTTGGTGAATAAAACTTTATATGCACTGGAGTAAACCAGAATGATAATTACAGTCTTTATAAAAGTAGAAGAGATTTCAAAGGTAATTTAATGGAGTTGTTGTCAAGCCATTCAAATGAAACCTTACTAGGAACTTCAACATGTAAAATAAATATGGAACTGCCTTATTGAAGCCAGTCCCTTATCAGCTCCGTTGGCCATCCATGGCCCTTAGGGCTCATCTGTGAATGTCCAAGGAGCACAATTTGAAAACTCCTGTGTGATATGACCTCTATTGGACACATGAACACATCTCTCAACATGGATGCATGAATATCCAGCCTTTTGAAAGTCCCTCTAATGACATATCTCCTGAGGTTTACCTTGTCAAAGGCTTTCTCCGTGTCTAATTAAATTACTTCCATTGGCAGTTCCTTGTCTACAAGGCATTTGTCTATTTTATAAAAGACCTGTTCACGCCTGAGTGGATTCAGGTTGTTTAATCAGGCATGATTTCCACTTATAGAAACCATATAGACTTTTCCCCAATAGATTCTGTTTACTTATTTGTTCAATGACCTGCATCTCTGTACAGGTCAGTGATTAATAAGGGCTTCTTGAGTGATGACAGACCATTCTGCACATAAATGAATGCTGTGTTCTCTAAATAGAAAGTCTAGGTACTATCAGCGACTCATGAATCCTTGGCATTCTTCAACCTCACAGGCTACACAAAACTGTGTTCTGAATGAATCACCTGCCTATCACGGCTACAGCTCTGTGTGCCTTTTTCAGATGGTAGTTTTTACAACAGCACATTTTTATGTGACATCTGTGTTATGCATTATGCAGTCTCCAGACTCTAGTCTCTTGCTCAGAGTTGGGCCCTTTATCACTATTTTGTCACTTTGCCATCCCAGCTAAAGTGACTCCCTATCAGGAACCTACTTAATCCCATTTCTGTCCTAGATATTTTGTATAAAATCTCCATTAGGTGGCATACTCGTATTAAAAAAAAATACATGCATAGCTTAGAGGTTGCGACTATTCCACATTGGTCATTGTACCTTGCTGAGTTAGACCATTACCAAATAGCTGTCCATATTTGCACCAAGTAAACATACTCCACTAGGAGATGTCTCAGACTTGCAACTCATTTAAGCAATGCGGAGAAAATGTGGATTGATTCTGTAAAGTGCATTATGATGTCACTAGCCAGGGTGGGTGTGTGAGATGGTGACAGATTACATAACTAAGCTATTGTTCATTGGACTTCAGTTGTACTGGATGTACACTGTATAACCTACCTTCTCAGGGGGAAAAATTCAATTGTTTTACTTTGTAAAGAAACTCATCTTTAGTGTAAGCATTAAGTGTTCTAGAATTGTCTTCTCCAGGTTCTTTTCTAATGGTTTCTAAACTTGTGGGAAATTTTCATATTTAATCGCAACACGGAGAAATTCTTTTAAAACAATAGTAATCATTACCTTAATAATCCAATGAGTCACATAGTACTAACAGGCTCAAAAATGTCTGCTATTTAATAAAAAAATGCATGTGCCTTAATCCTTAAAGGGATCATTCCTTTTTTACTAGATTGAAGGCTCAATCAGAGACACCGCCATGAGAGAGATCTAGGTTCCTCAGTCCATTTTGTCTGTCCCTTGCTGTGATTGGTGATAAAAAGTAGAATGAAGAACTACATTTTGGACCACAGAGGTGGAAAATACCACATCAGGATGCCAGTTCAAATCCTTTTCTTTTCATTAAGTCCTTCTGTGAATTAATTTAAGTAGCAATCTTCCGTCCTAGCAATTTAAGCCCAGGCTTGAGTCTTCTAGGGAACTCATCCCACCTAATTTTTCCATTTTTATATGTGTTCCTCTGGTTTTCCTCCTCACTCATATTTGACTTGGATAATAAAACTAAAGAGAAAAGGATTAACTAGCATGTCTTTATATATGACTAGTAACCCTGCCCTGCTTCACCTAGTCCCCTGAGATGTAAGGGCTTGAGGAATCCTTGCACAAACCCAGGCAAACTCAAGTGAGGCAAGAACACTGGTTTTAAAGAAATGCCTTTCAAACTAGTTAGAGAGGGTGGCTCCCCAAAAGACCACAATGAAAATAATTGAGTTTAAATTTTCTTCACCAAAGAAAAAGAATACACATTTAAAGATTTCTGAGAGAACAATTTTTCTCATGTTTCTATGGCTTTGTGTTTAATCAATTTAAGCTCTATTTTCAATAAGGATTCATGTTGAATAAAAATAATGACACTATTGTCTCCCAGACTGGGTCATGGGTAAAATAAGAGTTGGGATCTAGATATATCAACAGAGCATCATAGATGCCATCCATATGGAAGATACTAAATAGATGTTCATTGATGATTGAATGCCTTGGCCTAGGACTCACCAATGCTAGAAATTTCACTATTAAAAACCCATTATTGGAATTCAGTCTTTGCATTTAGTATGAGCACAATGCGTCTAAACAGGTTCAGATTAAGCCTTCTCAATGGATTGAATATGATTAAAAATAGGTTTTAAATCTAATCTTGAAAGCAGGCTTTTTATTTTTTCTTTGATAGAGTAACAGGTATAAAAACTATGAAAACCCTGGGTACCCAGAGAGGGCTGGGAAGGGCAAAGCTTAGGTAACAGTAGGTGTGAAAAGACAAGGCGGATCTATGGCTGGTAATTTCCCCAGCTGGCAAATGGTGTCAGTTTGAGTGTCCAGCTCTGTCACCATGAGACATCTCACCTTCCACCCAACATTTCTGTCTCTGCTAAGGAGGGGTTTGTTTAATTTAAGATCAGCCAAATATAAAAAAATAAGTCATTCCATTTAGAGAATGTAATTAACATTGCAAACAATGTTTAGACGAAGTGCATGCCTATGTAAATGGTGTCTGCTTGGTTACCACTACCACGAGAGTGCTTTCCACACGAAAACAGGTAATTAAAAAGGCCACTACTGAGACCCTTCAATCTTAATGCAATGGGTAACTGCATTAATGGAGAACATTTAATTCCAACCCATAATTAAGTTTGGCAGTCTGAAATTATTTAAGGTTAACCTTTCTTCCCTGAATATTTTGAAGTTCTTCCAAACCATCTCTGTTCCAGATTCTATGCTACATGTACATCTATAGTATCTTTCTTCCCACAAACAAATCACTTTGTTAGACACAGGAAGTATCCATATCATACTTCCCCTGGTTAATGAAAATGTTGGTTTGAAAGATGCCAGTTTATGAAGTTTAGTATACAAACATATATGAGAAATCACATTAATGACCCAGCCCTCACTTTGAAAAAAGAATCTAGAAGCCAATGTAACAATTCAGGGTCTTCCATTATGAATAAAGTATCTTTCTCCTATTATTGTTACTGGTTACTTTTTTTAAATCAGCTTTTTATTACTATATACAATACAATTTGTGAAATTAAAATTTTCAGAAATTTCATTTTACACTAATAATAAGACTATTCTTGAACTGCTTTTTAGACCTCAAACATATCAAACAAGCACCAGGCATTACCCATTGATCCTTATCACAATCCTTCTACCCAATATCCACTGCTATTCAGGAAGGCAAAGCACACAAAATCGTGCCTGATCATTACAGGAAGAAAGAAGTGTCTCAGAGAGTTCAATTGGTTTTTTTCAAGATCACATGGTAAGCGACAGGATATCAAGAGACAGAGGCTGGTCTTTAGACTCCAGCCAAGTGTTCTTTCCACTGAAGCAAGTAGATTCTCACTTTCCCACATATATCCCTTGGTCCCTTACCTTCTCTTTAGACTTTTTAAGCAACTGGACTGCCTCTGTTACAGAGCCAGGTCACTCAGAAGACATTTATATGCATGCATGACAGAAAAAAAGGAAAAAAAACTTGATCAACATAAAGTCTTTTATGTCTTCTCAAAATATGAGTTTTTATTATTTCAGTATCATATTACTACATAAACAATGAACCCGTTTTTCTATCTATTTGAGATTTGGCCAATTTGTTACGATAGTGGTACTCAAAGAGTTTAAAGTTTAGGTAAGAGATAAGACCAATGCACATAAAATAGTGAATAGTATGAGACTAAACTCCAGGGTTTCTGAGAGAAACTCACTACTTCTGGTCCACATTTTCACCTATGTTCTGACTGCAGGGGTGTGTGAGAGATGCTGTGAAGCCCAGCCCAGACCTCACACCCCTTTCAGGACTGAAACACTGATTCTTCCACCTGCTGGGAGTGGTGGCTGGTAATTCTCAGCTGAGTTTCTGTCTAAAACTGCTTCGACTGAGGCACTCGCTCTGCTCAGGGTCACAGCTCTTTCTCAGGGATAGCCTACATCACCTGGCTGGTTGATACTGAAGCTACTAGGTGGAGGTGGAGTGTGAAGACCCAGGCCATATGCCTCAATGCCAAATAATTCTGCAGGGTCATTTTTTAAAATATATTTTATTGATTCTTTACAGAGAGGAAAGGAAAGGGATAGAGTTAGAAACATCGATGAGAGAGAAACATCGATCAGCTGCCTCCTGCACACTCCCTACTGGGGATGTGTCCGCAACCAAGGTACATGCCCTTGACCGGAATCAAACCCGGGACCCCTGAGTCCACAGGCCGACGCTCTATCCACTGAGCCAAACCGGTTAGGGCTGCAGGGTCATTTTATCTGCAGAGTTCTCCTTGGGGTTAGAGACACATTGACACAAATTAAATCTTGATTTCGCTTCTCCTTTTCACTTCTGTTGTTCCCCTCACTTCCTGAGAATGTTCTCCAATATAACCTGATAAACAGAAATTTCAAACTCAGAGTTTCAGGGGAACCCAACCTGCAACTGTGTCCCAACCTACATACTCTTCCCTTTTCTTTTAATTTGAATTTTTTCTCTAATTTCCACAAGCATTAACTGTACCCACTAAATTCACACTAGCCCCAGCCCAGCACACTTGCTTGTGTGTTCATTCTATCTCCCTCCACCTCCCCCCATCCTCCTTTCTTTTGCCTTCTCTGCTTATTTCACATATGCGATTGTTCTGTCTGGCTCTCATTTACTTCCCTGGATTTATCTTAACATTATGAAGGTTTCTGTCAACATGCCTATCCCTTTATGAACTACCCAGTTGTTTGATCCTAAACAGTTTGCCAAATGGAGGAGACCAGCTAGGGACCTCCATGCTCAGGAACAAAGGTGGCACAGGGCAGCTTCTATCTGCTTCCATCAGGACAGCTGGTTTAAAGCATATGTTTAAGTCCACTGAATGCTTTGGAAGCTAATCCACAGAGGGATATATACTAGGTGTACCAGATAATAATGAGGATTTTTTTCAATAGCTAGAGCTACACATATATATATATGTTGATATATATGCGATTTGATATGTATGCTATTTGGTTGTATTGACAACAAGCTTCAAAATTTCATATGTCAAATTTGCTGAAGGTGTTAACATCATAGTTATTTTTATGCTTAAAATGTCAAATTTTGTGCCAAAAAAGAGCGTTTTCAGGAAGTTATAATTCATTACTTTATTTTGAAGAAAAGTGCTGCTGAATACTTCAGGAAGCTTATGGTGAACATTCTCCATCTCAAGATAGTTGTGAACGCTGGTTTAAATGCTGTAAAAGTGATGATTTCGATGTGAAAGACAAAGAATGTCCAGGCCAACCGAAAAAGTTTGAAGACCAACAATTACAAGCATTATTGGATGAAGATGCGTGTCAAACTCGAAAACAACTTTCAGAAAGATTAAACGTTGCTCAGCAAACAATTTCATGTCACTTACAAGCAATGGGAAAGATTTTAAAGGAATGAAAATGGATGCCACATAAACTGAACGAAAGACAAATGGAAAACCGAAAAGTCATCAGCAAAATGTTGCTTCAATGGCACAAAAGTCTTTTTGGCATTGAATTGTGACTGGGAATGTTCCAGGAGACATGGCAAAGTAATTTTGCTTCATGATGATGCACCATCACACACTTCAAAACCAGTTAAAGACACATTAAAAGATCTTGCCTGGGAAGCATTAACCCTCCGGCCGTATTCACCAGACCTTACTCCTTCAGATTACCACTTGTTCTGATGGATGGCACACACACTTTCTGAGCAGCACTTCAAAACATATGAAGAAGTGGAAACTGGGTCTCTGAGTGGTTTGCCTCAAAACAAAAAAAGTTCTATTGGGATGGTATCCACAAATTACCTGAAATATGGAGAAATGTGTAGCTAGCGATGGACATTACTTTGAATAAAGCACTTTTGACGTTTCTCTTGAAATTACTGTGTTTTCTTTGATTACAAAATCCACCATTATTAACCAGTACACCTAGTACATTGACAGAAAGACTCATAATGCTAGGATAAAGTCAGAGAGAACAATGAGAGAATTGAACAGCAAGTTAGAAAGCACAGGATATAAACAGAAGGATCAGCAGAGGAACAGTATATGTGCCTCTAATGAGTTGAAAGCATTGCTTTGGAATTTGGGGGCTGAAGTACCTCTCATATTTAAAAGGCGGAAACACAAACTGGGTCTTAAGGCACTTTGTGGCTATAGTAGCTCTGTCTTAAGGCACTCTGTGGTTGTAATAGCTCTGTCCTTCTGATTCTGTTTGCAAAACAACTTTATTTATTTTTAAATGTATTCTTTCTTGTTGACAGTATTATAAAAATCTCCCATTCCTCCCCCATTCTCCCCTTTCCTCCAAGTCCCTCCCCATCCTCAGGTCTTCACTAACCTATTACCCGTGTCCGTGGGCTATGTATACAAGTATATAAAATAACTTTAACTTGGTGGTCCATATGCTTTTAAATAATTGTACATATACTACAGGGACTAATTGTCAGATGGCCCCTCTCCCCATCCCTTCAGGCTCATATCTGCATATGGATATCGATATTCACCCAGGAGGTTCTGTACCTCTGTGGGAGGTCTGGTAGGAAATCATAGAAGGAAGCAATGATGATACATTACTGCCCTGGACTGTCTTTCTGTGCCCTCAATTCAAGTCTTCCCATATTCCTTTCCTATAGCAGCAAAGCCTCCATATTATTTCTGTGAAAAGAAGGAGTTCCAGGTTTATTTAGCATCTTCTAGACACCAAGTTTTCTGCTTCCCATATGGTGGCATTAATGTTTTATACATAACCAGATGTCAGTTGGCATCCTTTGAGACTGAAATCAATTAACCGAAGCCCTTTATCATGTACTATTGTAAGCCTAAAGGACAGCCCTGGCCCCGCTCGCACCCGCTGACAGCGTGGAGTGATTGGGGCTGGCGCCAGCAAGGGGTGTGAGTGGGCCAGCACCATCAGTGGGTGGGAAGGGCAGCTGCTGCCCCAATCGCCCCACAGGAGCAGGGGGAGGTGGAGAAACCCTGAGGGGCGATTGGGGCCGGCAGCCACTGCTGGCAACCTCTGACAACACGGGGCGCCGGCAGCGGGTGCGAGCACCAGGTGGTACTGCAGCGCATGGGAGCAAAAAATTTTCAGTAACCACCAGAGGCTCACCCTGATGACAGGGACCAGGTCCCCACCTTGGTCTGTGCCCCTGCTCACCTGCTCCACCATCCCGCCATGGCCAACACCCGCCATGTTCCATGCTCTGCCACCTGCTGCCAACACCTGCCATGTTCCACTCTCGCCCTTTGGTGGTCAGCGCACGTCACAGCGACCAGTTGTTAGGTTGTTCCACTGTTTGGTCTATTTGCATATTAGCCTTTTATTATATAGGCTGGTCTTAAGTACATTGCTCTCTTCCCTAAACTCCATGCTGACCCATATGTGAAACTCAGCACCTGAGAAATACTCCAACAAAGCAACTGCACCAATAACAGACTTTTTGAAAAAGTAGAGATTCAGTGATGTTTTATATCACAGCAAAGAAAATAACATAATACTAAATAATGAAATCCCTGTTTTAAATTCTTTTAGTCACTCTAACACTGGGCATTATTTTCTGAGAACTTCCACTTCGTATCTAGTTTCTTAGCTCTTTTTGTTTCTAGTTTTCCTCTTTACCCTACCTCTCTATTTTATATTCTGGCCTTGCCTCCCCTATATTATTACCCACAGAATTCCCCCTCTTTTGCCCTTGGTAACTCTGCACATATTTTGTGTTTCCAAAAGCTCATTAACATACCTCCTAAACAAAGGCCCACTTATTCTGGGTCTTGCCCCACAGAAGAAGTGGCAGGGCCTTTGAAATCATCTCTTTCTTCCTCTCTGCTATTCTCAGCAAGTGGAAGGGACACCCCAAAGATTTATTTTCCTACTGATATAAACTATGCCCCGCTGCTTGAGAAAAGAGAAGCAAGCTCTGAGAGTTTGAATGACATTTGTTTTTCTTGCCCCAACACTCAGAGACAAGGAAATGAACAGAGAGGACTCACAAAGAGCGCCGGAACCCAAGGTGGGCCAAGTACCAACCCATTCGTTTTCTACTGTGCTGGTTCCCCAGAACAGACGGTAGCCAAAGAGTCTCCATTAACTACTAAATTAAGGAAACAGAGGGGGAAAGAGGGTATAAAGGATGGAAAGATAGGAGAGAGAAGAATTATCAATGATATTGAAATTGAGTTTGTAATTGAAGTTTTTCTTTCATTCATGTAAAGTGAGGAGGAGAGAATGTGAAGAGTTATGAGATGGTATTGAACATTTGCTGTTAATTTGCTTCTGAATGCAAAGGAGATAATTTGTGGGAAAATAGTCCTTCTCTCAGTGCTGAATGTCTCCTTATAGCAAGCCATCTGCAACGCAGCTGTCCAACAAAGATAATAAGCAGGTATCTATAAACTGTTATTCATCAAAATTATTCTTTGCTTCCCTGAACTGTTTGCAATTGGCCTTTATTTTCCTCTTTGTATCTAGAATTTCAGCACATACAAAAAACAACTTCTTGGGAATTTCTAACTTCCATCTCATATATATAAATATATATATATTTATATTTACATATATATATTTATATCATATATAGTTATATCATATACAGTCATATGGGTTATTACATATATATGTATATATGTTTACTGGCTGACAGGATTTTTATTTTCTAGTAACTCTCCAATAAAATCAGAAGGTAAAGGGCTTTAGAAGTTACAAAATAATATACTGGTCTGATGATTTCAATTATGAAAGTCATTCTGAAATGGCATAATTTCATACCTCAGTAAAACCCACAAAGCAGTATGCCTAAAATTATAACTCTTCCTGAATTCCATCTTGTGCTGCACCCACTCCACCCCACCTCCCAGGAACTTAGCAATATCCTTGACCTGTGTTTGCCCAAACCTGCATGGGGCTGCCACCTGCAGTGAGAACACATACATAGTTAAACCCGTCCTTGCTACTGTCCCCAGTGAGACAAAGAGCAGATATTCTTTAGCTGTAAGGGATGAACAAAGACAGCAAGATCTGTATTGTGAGTAACAGTACTATGTTTTATTTAATACCAAAAAAAAGGGGGGGGGTAAATGTGAAAGCCTGTAATGGCTTTAGCACAATTTAGAAGTCTCTCGAATAGCCTAACTTTGCATTTTTGAAATACAGAAACAACAGTTTATTTCAAGCAAGTCGTTTTTCTTTTAACTGTGTTCTATGAATGTCTCCTCCTTCATAAATATACTGTTCTTCTACAGTAAATCCTTTTGGTTTTTATTTCTGTAGAAGCAAGATAAATGATTGTCATATTTCCACTGTCATCATTTAGATCAAGCCAAAAGACACAGAAGTGTTTTAAATTGTTTAATACCTATTATTCTAGGAGGCAGAAATTTGAAAAACACCTCCTGTAAGCTACGTGGGTAATAATAACTTGCTATTCTAACCTCCAGATGCCATCTGCATTTCTTAATGTGATTTCCCAGTTCTGAAAGGACAGTGATGAGATGATCTGACCTTTACATTTTCCTGTTGGATTTCTCTCCCAGTTGTTCAGTGGGAAAAATAAAAACAGCTAAATATACCTGAGCCTTTTCTGTCTTCTGGTCCCAGAAGTGGGTCGTCTAATTAGCTTCCCTACTCTCCTCACCAAGAAACAGTTGCCATGCTACTCCATCTTGTTGTTGGAGCCTGCCCACCCCACCCCCCATCAGAGAATCCTGCCCCGGTTAGAGAGCAGTTCTTTCTGTCTACTGGCAGGAAATCTTGTGAATTGGAAAATAACAGATTTTAGATTTTCTGAGTCTTCATGTTGGACTCAAACAAACAAATCCTCCTTGCAAGCGAACCCAACAGGAAAAATGTTATGCTGCCTGTTTCGTGAACCATGACAAGGACCATGACAAGGATGCCAATGGAGGGAGAAACAGCAACCTGGGCTCCCATCAAACTACCCTCTCCTCTGGTGAGAGGCATGTTTTTTTTAATGTTTCTGATCACAAGATTAAGAGGCAAGGCTCCGTCCAGGAAATTAATCCAGTTGAATCTGAGCAAGAACACCAACTATTCCCCATGCTAATGCTCCTTTGTGGCCTGAAATTCAAACCTCAATGCTTTGGGAGGGATTCTGACTGACCCTTCACTTAGAGAAATAAAAGATCTGTTGCTCTTAATAACACAATTCAGAGTGAACTCCAAAATAGAAGAAAAAAAAGATTGTTGGATAAAATGAGAAAGGGATCATAATATTGTGATTTATAATAAGAAATATATATTTAGTCGTATTATCCTCCATCCTTCCTCTTTTTTGGCACAGAGATCCTAAAACCCTTGGAATTTCCCAAGTACTGTGAGTGATAGTCTTTTGTTATGTTAATGAGGTGACTTTTGGAAGGTTGCCAGGTTACCAACCAAAGGATTAGAGGATTGGAAGTTTCAGTCCCACCCCCTGACCTCCAGGCAGGGGAGAGGAGCTGAAGATGGGGTTCAATCACCAATGGCCAATGATATAATCCATCATGCCTATGCAATGAAGCTCCATCAAACTCAAAAGGATGGGGTTTGGAGAGATTCCAGGTTGGTGAACACGTGGAGGTGCTGGCAGAGTGGTGTTCATGGTGAGGGCCTGGAAGCTCTGCACCCCTTCCCCATACCTTGCCCTCTGCATCTCTTCCATCTGACTGTTCTCAGTTATATCCTTTTATAATAAACCAATGATCTAGTAAGTAAAATGTTTCTCCAAGTTCTGTGAGCTGCTCTAGCAAAAAAGAATTGAACCCTGAAAGGTGGTCATAGAAACCTCTGATTTACAGTTGGTTATATAAGTGCAAACAACCTGGGCTTGCAAGTAGCATCAAAGGTGGGGGGGGGGGCAGTCCTATAGAACTGAACCTTTAACCTGTAGAACCTGATATGATCGATCACTGGATAGACAGTGTCAGAATTGAGTTGAACTGTAGGACGCCCATTTGCTTGGTGTATATGTGAGAAATATCCTCCCCCAACACACAGAAACAAACACATTGCAACTGGGTCCCAGAACCCAAAAGAGGGGGCTAAATGTCTGGTTCTGAAATTAAACAGGCCTGTGTGTTCAACACAACTCCAACACAAATCAACCTTCCTGGATTCAGTTCTTTATCTGTGAAATTGGGATGTTAAATATTCCTCTATCTGATGGATCTTGTAAAAACTGATGTCAAGTATTTATTCTGGTACCAAATACATGGTACATATTAATTATATTTTAATAAGTATTTCTATACTTAACATTATGGGTTGTCTTTCTTTTTCCAGGACTGCATACAGAAGTATACACAGATTTGAGTTGAATGCATTACATTATAAATTTAATTCAACATGTTTAACTCTGCCTGCCCTGTGTGAAAGACACTGGCAAAGTTTTCAATAAGCTCTCATTACAGGAGACCCTTGGCATTTGGGTATTTAATGTCTCCTGCATCTTTTCTTTATTAACTACCCTAATGGTTAGTGACATGCAACTTTTTCTGAGATATAAGTGTGAGTACTGTGCACCATAAGGTCAATAAATTAGTTGTTCCAGAAAGAGCAACTGAATTAATGACAAGCCAGCCAAGTGCCCTGACACTGGCTCTGAGTGTTGCTGTAATCCTGAATTATATATACCGTATTTGCCGGCGTATAAGACGACTGGGCGTATAAGACGACCCCCTAACATTTCCACTCAAAATACAGAGTTTGTTATATACTCGCTGTATAAGACTACCCCCTCTTCCGCACACCTTCCACACACCAAATAAAAGGTAAAACAATATCAGATTTGATTTTAACATTTTAATTTATATTCAAATGCTTATGACATGCAGGAAAACTGTCACAAGGCTGTATGTAATCAAACATATACATAAAACAGTGCAAGTTTATTACCGGTAAACATACCGGTAATTCACTAAAGAAAACACACTCTATAGACTGGTACCGTAGATGCTTCTCAGGAACACAGGCAAGCAGCCCACAACCTAGAGGGACTGTCAATGATAGAAGAAAGAT
>NW_006287459.1:1363719-1368348 GCF_000327345.1 Myotis davidii | reverse complement strand
AAAATCGCATAACAGCCGAGCATACACCCAGCAGCGCTGCTGATGCCTGAACGGTATGTGGAATGAAGTGGGCGGGCATCGGGAGGCCACTATGGCACGGGGCAAGCACTATGGGCAGTCTATCTGAAGTGTACCTGGCGTATAAGACGACCCCCCACTTGGAGGCATATTTTTCAGGGCCAAAAAATCGTCTTATACGCCGGCAAATACGGTACTATAAAGGTGATCAAAATGTGGGAATTATACAAGATCTTACAATGGACTTTTTATAAATATCAAGTAAAGAAATCTTAGAAAATAAAATTCCTTCATCAGGAAGGGTCCTAAAAAAATAATATTTCTTGTCTTGTCCTCTTGGCTTTGGATAGAAGAGCTGTATAAGCCAATTAGGACAGACATAATTATCTTTTCTTGTTCTGAAGCCTTTTAAGGAAGGACATTTCCCAACTACTCTTGGTAGCTCCTCCCGGCATCTTCTTACTCATCTCAGTTAAGACGTTCTTCCTTATGTCTAATCTAAACTTTGCTTCTTTCTTTAAGAGTTCTCTTAGAAGGGGCATCAAATCTATTCTTTCTTCCTATTTCCAATAAATTCCTAACACAGCTCTTTAAGTAATACCTTGTATACAATCGTTCCAAAATGATTTCAATCAGGGAATAGATCATACATTTTCATAAACCTGAAGACAATCAAGCCACAACTTAATATTTATAAAGTTTAATTCTGGGGTAAATCATACCAATTGCTAATGCATTTTGCTAAGTATTGACCATATTTCCTAATCTTTGAAACTTCTCTACCTTTCAATGTTACTAGAAGTAATGATGTTTTATAATCTAACTGGTTTAGTGACCTAACTCCTACACATAGACTCTAAAGTCAATCCACCTTGGTGCAAGTCACAGCTCTATCACTTCATGGTTGTGTCACTTAGGGCAAGTTACTTAACTTTTCTACATCTCAGATTCCTTATTAATAAAATACAGATAATAATATATGCTTCATAATGCTTCATTATGGATTATGTGGATTAATATTTTTAAGGTACTTAGAATAGAACCGGCTTTGTAGCAGTGTTCAGTAAGTACTGTATTATTATCGAGACTACAGGATAAATCTCCAGTCCTTGTAATCTTATCTCTAGAGACTTCTTAGTACCATTTTCTCTGCTTGGACTATCATCTTCCTACCTACATTATTCTCCTCTTAAACATCTCAGCTTGGTTGCACTCTCTTATCTACCATGTAATGAGTTGTGATCTCATCTTCAGGATCCCTTTATTAGTACTATTTTTGCTCTAGTATGCTATCATGAAGACAGTTACCTTTTCATAACTTATCTTCTCAGTGAAATTCTTGCCTGTTCCTTGAAGGAATAAACTAAATCATACAACTTTTTAATATAATTTTTTAATCCTCACCAGAGGATATGTTTTTTTAAATATATTTTTTATTCATTTCTTAGAGGAAGGGAAAGGGAGAGAAAGATAGAAACATCAATGATGAGAGAGAATCATTGATTGGCTGCCTCCTGCACACCCCCTACTGGGGACAGAACCTGTAACCCAGGCATGTGCCCTGAACGGGAATGGAACCATGACTCGTGGTTCATAGGTTGACACTCAACCACTGAGCCATGCTGGTCAGGCAAATCCTATAATTTTTAATAACTCATAATTCCTAGCAAGTTTCTTTGCTCTTATGAAGTACTTGGTGAGCAAAGGTGAGCTGATAGATGTTTTTATTAGTTTGATTATCTCAAACTTTAGTGGAAAGATTCTTATTAGGTGATCTCATAATCCACCTAATTATATTATTGATATCCTATATAATAAAAGGATAAAATGCAAATTGACCCTAACAATGGAACTACAGGGAATGACTGGTCACTATAACACAAACTGACCATTGGAGCAGACACTCAATGCAGGAGCTGTCCCTTACTAGTCAGTGTGCTCCCACAGGGGGAGCTCCGCTCAGCCACAAGCTGGGCTGACAGCTGCGAGCACAGCGGCTGTGGCGGGAACCTCTCCCGCCTCCTCAGGAGTGCTAAGGATGTCCGATTGTGGTTTAAGCTGTTAGTTGGACATCACCTAGGACTCCTGGGCTGCCAGAGGGATGTCAGACTGCCAGCTTAGGCCCAATCCCCCAGGGAGTGGGCCTAAGCTGGCAAGGGGATATCCCCCAAGGAGTCCTGGACTGTGAGAGGGTGCAGGCCAGGCTGAGGGAGTCACCAAGTGCACAATTTTCGTACATCATCCGATTGTGGTTTAAGCTGTTAGTTGGACATCACCTAGGACTCCTGGGCTGCCAGAGGGATGTCAGACTGCCAGCTTAGGCCCAATCCCCCAGGGAGTGGGCCTAAGCTGGCAAGGGGATATCCCCCAAGGAGTCCTGGACTGCGAGAGGGTGCAGGCCAGGCTGAGGGAGTCCCCAAGTGCACAATTTTCGTACATCGGGCCTCTAGTTTACATATAAAGAACTAATAACAATTCTTGGTACACAATAATGAAGAATAAGGAGGAGGAGAAAAAGGAGGGGGAGGTGGAGAAGAAGAAAAAGTCTTTTCCCCAAGTCAGACAACACATTATCTTATTTGTCATTCAATGACCTAAGAAAAAAGTATCATATTTCCCCCATTTTAAAGATGAAAAAATTCAAGCTTTGTGTGTCATAGGATGATCATAAACCTAGCTTTCCCAGGACAGTATTGGTTTACACTTCTTGTACCAGGTAATATTAATGGTGTTCCTATTCATTATCAAAAGTGCATATCAGGACTACAAATTATATGATTACCCTAGACTAAATTAATGCCAAAGTAACATATCTTGCAAGCTAAGGGTTATAAGTAAATTATATAACTAAGTCAATGCCAGAGCTCTAATCCCTAGATGAATCCCATGGAAAACCATGTATCTTATTTCTTCCACATAACATGGAGTAATACAAAATATGAAATTCAGAGAGCTTTGGGAGGTCCCTTTATAGGCTGAAACTTTATGTTTGAGAGACCCCAGAGAGCCAAGAGTATCAAGAGAACATGATCAGGAGTCAAGGTGGGGGAAATTCTTTCCATTTTTTTCTGTCATTTCACAGAAAAATTTCACAATTAGAAGTATTGTGAATTTCAACTGCACAATGAAAAGATCATACAAAATATTATTATATTTGAATATGCATGATGTAAATGTTACTCCTGATGTATTGGCATTAAAAAGAGAGAAATTTGGACTTGGAAGATGGCAACTGGGAGGATAGCAGTGAGGAAGAGAGTGTGAATGAGTGAGGAAGCAAAAGAGGAGTGTGTGGACGTATGGTGTGTGTGTGTGTGTGTGTGTGCATGTGTGTGAGTGAGGGACGGATAGATCCTGCAGGACTTCCAGGGGCTGGTGGACCGAGCTTGCCTAGCTAAGCAACCTCTCCTAATGCTGAAATCACTCCTGGGGCAGCTGGCTCTGCTGCAGAGGCCATGCCATCTTGAAGGGGAGAGCTGCTGTGACTGAGAGCCCAGCTCACTTCCACCTAGGGTGTCCTCAGAAACCACCCAGGACCCTACAGCCACTCTAAACAGGGACCTGCTGCCTCAGCTGCAGACTGACAGACACCAGGACTCCAATCTCCCCAGCTGTAGGCTACTGTGAGTTCCAAAGTATGCTCTCCTCCCACTGGCCCAATGCTTTAGCCCCGGAAACCACAACTGCATAGGAGTCACTGCTGCAACCATGCCAGCCAAGCCTGACGCATCGACCCCAGGAGCCAGGACCATGCAACCATCTGCCAACCCTGCCACTTTGACCCTAGGACTGGTGACCACGAGACCTGCCACCAAACCCATCACTGCAGTCACAGGCCCTATGCGATTCAACACTGAGATCCTTCCGGGAGAGCAAAAGTGGGGAGACAAAGAAACAATCCACAAAGGAAAGGTAAGGAGGAATCCTCAGAAAATGAACTAAATAAAATGGAGGCATGCAATATGTCAGAAAAAGAATTAAGAACAATGGTCATAGAGTTCATAAACTGGATGGAAGAGAAAATCAAAACTTATGTAAGAATCAAGGGGAAATAAAGAGTAATACAGATTCAATAAAAAACATTATGGAAGGTTTCAACAGTGTACCAGAAGAAGCAGAGGACTGAATTAGTGAATTAGAAGACAGGGCAACAAAATACACCCAATTGGAACTGAAATTAGAGAAAAAAATGAAAAGGCAGGAGGAGAGCCTAAGGGAGCTTTGGGACAACATGAAACAAAGCAAAATATGTGTAATAGGGGTTTAAGAACAAGAGCAAGGGTTAGAAAACCTATTTGAAGAAATGTCAGGAAACTTCCCCGATTTGGGGAAGAAAAAAGTCACACAAGCAAAGAGAGTTCTAAACAATATGAAACCAAAAAGACCCACACAAAGACACTTTGTAATTATCATGGTAAACGTTAGTGACAAAGAGAGACTCTTAAAGGCTGCAAGAGAGAGACAGAGAGTTACCTACAAGGGATCTCCCATTAGATTATCAAATGATTTCTCAACAGAAATACATCAGGCCAGAAGGAAATGGAAGGAAGTATGCAAAGTGATGCAAAGCAAGGGACTGAATCCAAGAATACTCTATCCAGCAAGACTATC
>NW_006287459.1:1361484-1363662 GCF_000327345.1 Myotis davidii | reverse complement strand
CTCAAGACTATCAAACAAAATTGGAGGGGAAATCAGCTGCTTCACATGCCAAAAAAAAAAGGCTAAGGAAGTTTATCACTACCAAGACACCAATGCAAGAAATGCTAAAGGGACTGGTGTAAAAAAAAAAGAAATAAAAAGGGAAGAAGGAACACAGGCACAAAAAATAAAAATGGCTACAAACAACTACCTATCAGTAATAACTTTAAACATAAATGCTCCAATCAAATGACATCTAGTGGCTGAATGGATAAGAAAACATGACCCATACATATGCTGCCTACAAGAGACCCACCTCAGAACAAGGGACGCACACAGGCTGAAAGTGAAGGGATGGAAAAATACCTTTCAGGCAAGTGGAAATGAAAAAAAAAAGCTGGGGTAACAATATTTATATCTGACAAAATAGACCTCACAGTGAAAGCCATAACAAGAGCTAAGGAAGGCCACTTCATAATACTAAAGGGATTGATACAACAAGAGGATATAGCTCTGGTAAACATATATGCCCCCAATGCAGGAGCACCCAAATACATAAAAAACTTCTTGAAGATATCAAAGGTGACAACAATACAATCATAGTAAGGGACTTTAATAGCCCATTGATAAATCCTCTAGACCAGTGGTTCTCAACCTGTGGGTCGCGACCCCTTTGGCGGTCGAACGACCCTTTCACAGGGTTTGCCTAAGACCATCCTGTATATCAGATATTTACATTATGATTCATAACAGTAGCAACATTACAGTTATGAAGTAGCAACGAAAATAATTTTATGGTTGGGTCACAACATGAGGAACTGCATTTAACGGGCCAGAAGGTTGAGAAACACTGCTCTAGACAAAAGATGAGCAAAAAAACAGCAATCCTAAATGACTCACTAGATCAGATGGACTTAATTGACATCTTCAGAACATCTCACCCCAAAGCTATGTTGTATACATTCTTCTCAAGACATTTTCAAAGTTAGATCACATATTGGGTCACGGGCAAAGTCTCTCCAAATTCAAGAAGACTGAAATCATATCAAGCATCTTCTCAGACCACCATGGCATAATATTAGAAATCAACTACAATAAAAAAATTCAAACACTTGGAGCCCAAATAGCATGCAATTAAATTATAATTGGATTACAAAGAGATCAAAGAAGAAATTAAAAACATCTTGCAAACGAATGAGAATGAAAATCCAAATTCTATGAGACATAGTGAAAGCAGCCCTGAGAGGGAAGTTCATAGCATTACAGGCCTACCTCAAAAAAACAAGAAAAACTGATAATTAATTATCTAACTCTACAACTTAAAGAATTAGAAAGAGAGCAATAAAAAAAAAGCCCAGAGTGAGCAGAAGGAAGGAGATAATAAAGATCGGAGCAGAAATAAATGACATAGAGGCCCTCCTAACCCCTCCCCCCCCAAAAAAAAAAGAAAAAGAAAAGAAAAGAAACCAAGAGCTGGTTCTTTGAAAGGATAAACAAGATTGATGAACCTCTAGCCAGGCTCAACAAGAAGCAAAGAGAGAGGACCTATATAAAGAAAATCAGAAATGAAAGAGGTGAAATAACAACAGACCCCACAGAAATACAAAGCATTATAAAAAATTACTATGAGCAACTCTTTTCCAACAAACTAGATAACCTAGAGGAAACAGACATTTTCATAGAAAAATACGACTTCCCAAAACTCAATCAGGAAGAATCAAATAATCTCAATAGGCCAATAACTATGGAGGAAATTGAATCAGTAATCAAAAAACTTGCAGCAAACAAAAGCCCTGGGACAGACAGTCTCACAGGGGAGTTTTACTAAACATTCAAAGAAGAACTAAAACTTAACCTCCTCAGACTATTCCAAAAAATGCAAGAGGAAGGAACACTTGCAAGCTCTTTCTATGAAGCCAGCATTACCCTAATCCCCAAACCAGATAAAGACAATACAAAGACAAGAATTATAGACCAATATATCTCATAAACATAGATGCCAAAATCCTCAACAAAATTCTAGCAAATTGAATCCAACATTATATTAGAAAGATCATACACCATGACCAAGTTGGATTTATTCCGGGGATGCAAGGATGGTACAATATCTGCAAATCAATAAATGTGATACAGCAAACAAATTGAGAGATAAAAGTCACATAGTCATATAAATTGATGCAGAAAAAGCATTTGACAAAA
>NW_006287459.1:1337148-1360795 GCF_000327345.1 Myotis davidii | reverse complement strand
AGATCACCCTGCAGACGGCAACCAGTGGCGGCAGCAGGGGGTGGGGCCACTGCCCAGCTCCCAGGCACTGAGGGAGCTGGGCCGGGGGCCCAGGCCCAACCTATCGCCCCACAGGTGGGATGGTGGAGCAGGTGAGGTGTTGGTGCCAGGTCACAGCGGGGTGCCAGGTGGGTCTGTGAGGCTGCAAGCCTGGGGCTGTGAGCTGGGGCCCAATCCCTGCAGGCCACCCCGAGGGACACCACCCATGCAAGAATTCGTGAACTGGGCCTCTCTCTATATATATATATATATATATGCCTAAGCAACCAGAACGACTGGAACTACCAGTTGCTATAATATGCACTGACCACTAGGGGCCAGGTGCTCAACACAGGAGCTGCCCCCTGGTGGTCAGTGCACTCCCACAGCCAACCTCCCATGCCCTGTCCCTCTCTCAGGCCAGCAGCCCCAATCGGCCTGCTGCCTGCCCACTGTTGTGGTGGCCTGGTGGCGAGGGAAGAAGGAGTGGGGGAGGCAGAGAACCACGCAGTGGAAGGGTGCCGACAATGGCAGTGGTGGCATCCAGCATCCATTCCTTCCACACCCGGCCCAGCGACCATCGCCTCCTCTCCGACCGGCCCGATTGGCATGGCCTCAATCAGCCCAGATCACTGGCCAGGCCTAGGGACACCACCCATACATGAATTTTGTGCACCAGGCCTTTAGTATGGAATAAAAAAAGACCCCAAGTAGCCGCAGCTATTCCCAAATCCTGAGAAAGAAGTACAAAGTAGGAAGAATCTCAATACCAGATGTCAAGCTATACTAAAACACCACGGTTCTCAAAACTGCCTGGTACTAGCACAAGAACAGACATATACACCAATGGAACAGAACAGAGAACCCAGAAATCGACCCAAGCCTCTATGCTCAATTAATATTTGACAAAGAAGGCAAAAGCATACACTAGAGTCAAGACAGTCTCTTCAATAAATGGTGTTGGAAAAATTGGACAGATATGTGCAAAAAAATGAAACTAGACCACCAACTTACACCACACACCATACACAAAAATAAAACTCAAAATGGATAAAGGGCTTAAATGTAAGATGGGAAATTATAAAAATCTTAGAGGATCCACAGGCAGCAAAATACCAGACATATGTTGTAGCAATATCTTTACTGATATAGCTCCTAGGGCAATTGGAAACTAATGAAAAAATAAACAAATATGACTACATCAAGGTAGAGAAGGCTTCTGCACAGAAAAAAAAATCAATGAAACAACAGGAGAGCCTACTGCATGGAAGAACATATTTGTGAATGTGATCTCTGATAAGGTTTTAATCTCCAAAATTTACAGGGAGCTCATACAACTTAAAAAAAAAAGGAAGATAAACAACCCAATAAAAAAAATGGACAAAGGACCTAAATAGACACTTTTCAAAAGAGGACATATAGAAGGCCAAGAGACATATTAAAACATGCTCAAAGTCACTAATCATCCAAGAGATGCAAGTCAAAACGACAATGAGGTACCATCTCACACCTGTCAGAATGGCTACATCAACAAATCAACAAACGACAAGTGCTAGTGAGGATGTGGAGAAAGAGGAACACTCATGAACTGCTGGTGAAAATGCAGGCTGGTGCAGCCACTGTGGAGTTCCCTCAAAAAACTAAAATTGGAACTCCCATTTGACCCAATAATCCCACATTTAGGGATATATCCCAAGAAATCAGAAAAAGCAATCGGAAAGGATATATGCACCCCTATGTTCATAGCAGCACAATTCACCATAGCTAAGGTTTGGAATCAGCCTAATCCACTCATCAGCAGATGAGTGGATTAAAAACTGAGAACATTTTCACAATGGAATACTATGTTGTTGTAAAAAAAAAAAAAAAAAAGGAACTCCTCCCATTTGCAACAGTATGGATGGACCTGGAGAGCATTATGCTAAGTGAAATAAGCCAGTCAGAGAAAGATAAATATTGCATGATCTCACTCATTTGTGGAATATAACTAACAACATAAACTGAAGGACAAAAATAGATCCAGAGACAGAGAAGCATCAAACAGACCATCAAACCTCAGAGGGAAGGCAGGGGAGAGTGGGGAAGGGGTTAGAGATCAACCAAAGGACTTGCATGCATAAGCATAACCAATGGACACAGACACTAGAGCGGTGAGAGCATGTGTGCGGGGGGCAATGGAGGGAAAAAGAGACATATGTAATGCCTTAATCAATAAAGAAAAATGAGATAAATTCATTCAAAATCTGAAATATAATAGAAAAATAATAAAAATACCAACACTTAAAATTTATATAGCAATTTAAAGATTATACATCTCATGTACAGAACATATTTGTACATGACTTCTCTCTTTTGATTCTCACAGCTCCCTGGAATACGTGGAACAGAAATTATTATTTCTACTTTACATGGAACTAAAAACAAAAGGACTTAAGCATCTCATTAGATTTATACTTCAGAGTATAAATTAGGATACAACATCATTCCGACATTTCAAAGTGATTTAAAATTATTGAAATAGAACCTGACAGAAGCACATTCAAGGGGAACATACTTAAGGGAAAACAACAAAATTATATTTGCCAGATAGGGAGTGTCTGGACTTAAAAAATTGCCTGTGTGCTGCCTGCTAGACACTGATTTTAACTATGAGATTCATCAGGTTTTTTAATCTACAAGACATTATCGTTATCTTGCCCAGTCAGCATGGATGCTACACCTAGAGAGAATAGAGGTGAATTTGTTCATTTCACATCTTAGGCTACAAAATATTGGGCATCACTGTCAAATCCAGCCAAATGCCTTTCGAATCAGGGATCAGCGTGAACAATGCTGTCTCAGCACACCTGAGCCATTTTTTTCTAGCAGTTTCATCTCAGGTTCCAAAGTCAGGAAACTGCTGATTCTGGGCAAAAGTATAAAATAACTCGTTTTCCCTCTCTCCTCATGTCCTTTTCTCATCTCTGTCCCTTAAACAAACCTGTTTGCTCATTCAACCATTCATTCACACTCTGGTTTAAATACAGGAAATGAAAACTACAATCATTGTTGACTCTCTCAGGGTTATTTGTATTTCAGTATAGTCAAAGCTGAAGATATTGAGATCTGACGGAGGCATTTCAAGCGGGTCACTTCCCAATTAACCTGAAATCACCTTCAGTAGATGCCCCCTACATACATTACCAACAGAGGCCCATATTTTGACTCAAAAACAAACCTCCACTCAGTACAACTGAATAGTATTGAAAAGGAATAATGGCGTTTGGTTTGTTTGACTTTGGATTCATATATCTCTGTCCATTTTGCCGAATCACACAAGTGAAAATTTAAATGTGGAATAGCTGCATAGGTGCCAATGCAAAACCAATTCATCAAGATATGCTTACATTGTACGACACTGATTTTGAACACAGTAAGGCAGATACCATCTGTTGATCCTGAAAGTCATTCTCTTCCACAAATTCAGAGAACCAGGTTATGAAATCCCCTTCAAACTTCATGACGACACAGCTTGTGGGTATCTCCCGAAGTAGCGTCTGCACTGACTTAGGAGATATGCACCAACAACTCAACAAGGACTGAATATGATGTTTCAGTTTTGTGAATACATCCTACTCTCCAAATTTTTCATCCTGTCTTTCTCTTATCCCCAACTTCAAAACTTCTAAAAACCAGATCTCAACACACTAAGCCAAAGTGTTCAATTGACCAACACTATTAACCTTTATAGTGAATCTTTTTCTCTCCTCTCATCTGCCTCAACTCAGGAGTCAGTTTGAACTGGAGTTTTTATTTCCTCAGTTGTTTATTTGAGATGTACTGACTTGTGTGTGTTTTGGGGATGGAGTAGGGGACAGGGCAGAGGGGTTGTGATGTCAGTGGAAAGAATATTTTATCATTATGTAATGTGGTAGTTGATTTAACACACTAGTTATAACAAATTACTGTGTGGATGTGAGAGTTTCAGACAAAAGTTGACATTTCAAAGCAAACATACCATGTAATTGCAAGGACACAATTGGAAGCAAAAATGACGAGATATAGATAGATTCATATACATATACATATATAGGCACATATACATATATATATTAAATATATAATTCTGGATTAGACATATTTTTTACCTTACACAGTATTTTAAAATTTTAAGTTTCTTGGCTATCTTTTAAAATTTAACTTATCTGATCCAAAACTTCTCCAGATTGGCTAAAGAACCCCTTTTCCATACTATATTTTTTGTTTGATTTTCCTTATTTTTAAATGCCATTCATTTTATAGTCATCAATCAATTTATTCTTTAATAATCTCTTAAATGTGTCCAGAAATAGTGATAGTCCAGGTGCCCGTATGGAAATAACATTTTGAAAGTGAAAAGCAGTCATTATTTCTAAAGCTGATAAAAGTCGTGTGTGTGTGGCCTGGCCGGTGTGGCTCAGTGGTTGAACATCAACCTATGAACCTGGTGGTCATGATTCGATTCCTGGTCAGGGCACAGGAAGGGGTTGCAGGCTTGATCCCCAGTAGGGGGCATGCAAGATGCAGCTGATCAGATCAGTGATTCTCATCATTGATGTTTCAATCTCTCTCTCCCTCTTCCTTCCTCTTTGATCTCAATAAAAACATATTTTAAAATAAAGTTGTATGCATGTAAGTATATACATGCATAAGTACAGAGGACTCCAACCTGCCATGCCTTCACTTACAATTTTCCAACTTTAAAATGTTGCAAAATTGATGCCTAGCCAGTAGAAATATGCAGTCAGTGCTTCAAATTTTGAATTTTGATTTTTCACCAGGCTAGTGACATAATTATGATACTCTTTCCTGGTGCTGGGCAGCGGCAGTGAATCATAGGACAAACAATCCATACTCTATAGTGTATCATGTTGCCAGCATTTTCTGGATACTGTGTATTGTGTTTTCGCATCCCATCATGTCTATGAAACACCCATCTGTGTTTCCTGCTTCTGCTGAGAAGAGGAAGGCAATGAGTCTTGAGATGAAACTCAACATAATTTCCCAAGTGCAGGCTAATATAAGTGTTCTGAGCACATGTAAGATAGGCTAGGCTGAGCTATGATGTTCGGTAGGTTAGGTGCATTAAATGCATTTTTTACCTAATGCTATTTTCAGTTGAGGATGGGTTTGTCAGAACATACCCCCACTGTAAGTCAAGAAGCTCGCACAAGTGTGCACACACACACACAGGCAAGCATTGATATTTTTATGAAGTAACTTTGTGTCTGTGAAACTAGCTGTGCCATGTGATGAAGTTGTTTCTATGGAAACAGCTCATGATTCATGATCAACATAAAAGAAAATTACAGATGAAGGTATAATGTAGAGCTGACAGAGAAACTATTAATTCCAGAATTAAAATTTTAAATGCCATTATTACTCTTTTTTATGACTAGAAAAATTCTTTTATAATCATAACAAATGTTATTTGTTATTAAGTCCCTGCAATATGCAAGGAGTTACATAAAAAGCATAAAAAATACAATCCGAAACTTCCTGGAGCTTATATAGTGTGAGAGAAAAGGACGAGGTTAATAAGTAAAAACCTTCTGCATGCTGAAGGATGATCATTGCTTATATTGGGTCTTTTGTCTTTTCAGGGTCTTGATTTTTTATCTGCCCAATACCTGTTCTCCAGCAGAATTCTCTCTAGTGTGGCTACAGAAAAGGCTCTGCAGAAGCAAGATGACTTCCGGTGGGTTTTGAAGCAGCTCTAGGTGCATTTGGGTGGGAGAAGATTGCTAGGAGGGAGAAATGATGGCCTCTGACATGAAAAAACATTCTAGGCACAGGAAGGATTTCAGATAAATGTCACTGAACTGTCTCTCTGAAAACCACAAAACTGTTTCTCTTGATCAGAGAATTATATATCATCACCCTGAAAATAATAGATCAGAAGAAGAAAAACCTCCCCATGAGTCACAGAGGGTTAGAGTAGGCATAGGCCCTAGTGTTCAACAAATCTATTCCTCCCCTTTCATTCCCCCCATAGCGTTCAACAAATCTACTCCCCCAAACAAACCCTCTCATTCAAGCAGGATATACTCCTAGCAACTTGCCTGATGGATCCTTTTAGCAACAGGAGCCAGGCATCTAGCCTCTGACTTTTCAGTTATATTCAAGGGGCCTGAAACCTGCACTCCTTTTCAGTTGAGTTAGGGCTGGAATAGCTGATTGCTAATGGCTACCTATGAACCTTCTTTATTTGAATATATTCCCTGAGCTGCTTCTCTGCCTCTTCCTCTAAACTAAATAAAACAATCTCTGAACATGCCTTTGTTTAAATAGATATCCTCTTTCTAGGAGTCCATTTGTGGGGGGAGGGTGAATTCTTATTTAAAATCACCTCCACCAGGCTTTTCAATTGTTTCAGTTCTTCTGCAAAGCTCCTGGGAGGCCCTTTTTTAACTTCCTAGAAGCTAGGCTTCATTTCTCCGGGCACACTATTGGTGGCACTTGTGCTGTCTGTTATACCCAGTTTCATCACATCCCAAATACGATTTATATGAGAACTCACACTGATTTCGCTGCTTGGAATCATTTTAGGGACACCATGGAGAAGAGAGCAGGTGCTATGGAAGTGGGATCCCCACACATCTATTTTCCCCATCTCTATGGTTTTATAAAGGCAACTGAAACAGAATATAAAGATCACTTCTCTGGGGGAATTTGAAAAGTTTGGTCTCAATCCTGTCAGGGCCCAGGTCTTCCTAGATAAAGAACAATGTTGCTAGAGATTAAAGTTGACTGCACTGTAGTTACTGTCTGGCCAGCACCCTTTCTCCATATCTCTAACCAGCCCATTTCAGCCACCACATCTATGGGCCCCGGGATTTCTCTCTGGACAATTTGCCTTATTTGTGAACAGAACTATAAGAGTCACCAAGAAACTAGGCTTTTCCAGGATAGTTCCAATTTTTACTATTCTACCTCAATGTTCCCAGAAGTACCTTATTCAGAAACAGAGAAGGATAGAACAGATGGATGAATCTCAGAAGGCAGGTGAGGATGGGTGGGTGAGTGGGAAGTGATTAACATATATGGGGGGTCCGTGGACAGACTATAGTATGGTGAAGGCCTGGGAGGGGTGGGTGCAGGATGGAGGGGGTCAGCATAATATTTTTTAAGCAAAAAATTCAAAAGGATATATAAAGAACTATAAGTATCCCTCCAAGTCATTCTCCTAGTCCTGGGTCCACTTCTAAGAGAAACCCTGTTACTCATTTCTTGTGTATTCTTCCAGATACTGCCAGTGCCTATACAAATATATAAATATATATGTTTCTAGAGAGGCTTCTTTTTATATAAGTGAGAACATTCACTAACATTGTTTTACTCTACTTTTAGAATTCTGTCTTATCTCTTGACAATCTTCCCAATGCCCTTTAAGTTCTCACCATGGTGAATAACCTGTAGTTCCCAGAACACTCCATGCTGTTTTCAGGCACACCTGCTAATGCCTATGCCCTTCCTTTGGTCTGGAAGGTTTTTCTGTTCATTAGCAGCTTATACATGGTATGGACTAACCAACCTCTTTAAGATTCATGTCAAGCATTAGCCTTTCCCCATGCCTGAGAAACCACCCTTCCGTGCACCCACAGGATCCTGGACTTGTCTGTCTCTATCACAGCATCTACCACATTGTCCTAAAATAACTTCATGTATACATAGTTTTGTACTCTGTAAAATACTTGAAAGTAGGGGGCATGTCTTGGTCCTATTTCTATCCTTGGAGCTCAGTTTAGGCCATGAAAAAAGACTAATTGTTTAGGTTGGCCAGACAGCCCCAATCAGCCTGACTGGCGCCAGCTGGCCAACCTCGTGTGGTCCCTCCCCGGCCAGCTGGCCCCCATTGGCCCCTATTGGCCCTGATCACCAGCCAGGCCAAGGGACCCCACCCATGCACAAATTTGTGCACTGGGCCTGTAGTTGTCTATAAGCATATGTTGGGCCCAAACACCCAAGACCATGTTAACTATGGATGTTTCAAAATCCTTCAAAGGGGGAAAATCTTCACTCTGGAATAGAAGATTTAAATACATATATATTTTAAAAGAGTGTAAATGCCACAGGACATCTCATCTGCTTTATTCACAAGAGTAGTTGAAGGAATGCTCTTGGGAAAATGGTCTTTAATCTTAAATATACAATATAATGATGGGTTTTATTGGAGCTGCAAGGGTGGGAATACCCTAGGCACTTAATGAAGGGGTAGCAGAAATAATTACTGGCAGAAAAAATACTATGAAAATGAGGTAACTAGGCTCATGAAAGAAACCCACACATCCTTTTTGTGGCCAGCCTTCTTTCTAAGTTATCATCTCTGATAGAATTAATTATAAACCCTTTCTTGAGCATTTCTTCTAAGTGCCATGTAATAGATTGTTATTTACTACTGACTATTGACTTCTTTCAGTAGATAGCAGTTAAGAGATTTCATGAAATGCACAATCTGCTGAAAACAGGAGTATTCTAAAATACAGAAACTCGGTGGATGGTGGTTTTATGAAAAATAGGATTCAGTGCTTTGAAAAACTTTATGGAGAAGTTCTGTACTAACATGTAATCAATTATAAGCATATATTCATCCATCTTCCTATTATCCTCAAGGGTAATAATGCCGTTTGATTTATTAAAATAAATCATTTGGAAAAATTTAATACCATTTTTCTTTTGAAATGGTTTACCATCCTTGAGGATGCAAGTTTTCTTTATTTTTTATATATATATTAGAGGCCTGGTGCACAAAAATGTGTGCACTTGGGGGGTCCCTCAGCCCAGCCTGTGCCCTCTCGCAGTCTGGGACCCCTGGGGGGATGTCCACCTGCTGGCTTAGGCCCGCTCCCCAAGGGAGCGGGCCCAAGCTGGCAGTCAGACATCCCTCTGGCAGCCCGGGACCCCTTGGGGGATGTCCACTTGCCAGTGGGGAGCAGACCTAAGCTGCAGTCGGACATCCTTAGCACTGCTGAGGAGGCAGGAGAGGCTCCCACCACCACTGCTGTACTGGCAGCCATCAGCCTGACTTGTGGCTGAGCAGAGCTCCCCCTCTGGGAGCACACTGACCACCAGAGGGCAGCTCCTGCATTGAGCGTCTGCCCCCTGGTGGTCAGGGTGTGTCATAGTGACCAGTCATTCCCAGTTGTTTTGCTGTCAGGGTCCATTTGCATATTACCCTTTTATTATATAGGATAGAGGCCTGGTGCACGGGTGGGGGCCGGCTGGTTTGCCCTGAAGGATGTCCCAGATCAGGGTGGGGGTCCTGCTTGGGTGCCTGGCCAGCCTGGGTGAGGGGCTGATGGCTATTTGCAGGCTGGCCACAGCCCCTTCAGGGTGGGGGGTCCTGCTGGGGTGCCTGGCCAGTTTGGGTGAGGGGCTGAGGGTGGTTTTCAGGCTGGCTAAGGCCCCCAGTGGGGACCCTCACCCCATGGGGGTGTGGCCAGCCTGTGTGAGGGCCACACACCCCGGCGGCCCAAGCTCCCAGCCACTCCTTTTTTTCTTTTCTTTTTTTTTCAGCGCCTCTTTGAATGAAGGGCAGGGCTGGCTGGAAGCAGGTATCTGGGATTTATTTATCTTCTATAATTGAAACTTTGTAGCCTTGAGCGGAGCCCAGGGCCAGCCAGGGCAGGTGGGAAGCTTGGCTTCCTCCATCGCTGGGGGCAACCCAAGCCTCCTGCTTGCTCCAGCTCCATGACCTCTGCCATCTTAGTTGGGTTAATCTGCATATTCTCTCCTGATTGACTGGTGAGCATGGCTTGTGGGTGTAGTGGAGTGGAAGAGGGCCAGAGTGATGGTTAATTTGCATCTTTCTCTTTTATTAGTGTAGACTAGAGGCCCCTCGGTGTGGCCTGCAGGTATTGGGCCGAAACCGGCAGTCCAACATCCCCGGAGGGATATAGTAATTTGTAAAGTGGCAGGCAGCCAGGAGGAGCCTGAGCCCGGGGCCAGGTGCCACACTGCTCCCACTCATCCTGGACCTGCTGCGCCTGCCACAACCACTAGGTAGGCTCTCTGCTGCTCTGCTGCGGTCTCCACATCCGTCCTAGGGAGATATCCGCATGCCCATGAGAAGCAGCTGTAGGCTCTCACCCAGTCAGTCCCAATGCTGGTCCCAATTCTGGTATCAGTCCAGATGGGGGAGTGGTATGCAGAGGGAGTGTCTGTGGGAGAGGTTCATGACACCGCATCTGTACTCACCAGCCCTGAACCTGGCGCCTGGGCCCATCAGTCAGATAAGCGGCGCTCCCACTGTGGGAGTGCAATGACCGCCAGGGGACAGCACCTGCATTGAGTGTCTGCCCCCTGGTGGTCAATGCATGTCATTGCAACCGGTCAAATGGTTGAACAGTTGCTTAGGCTTTTATATATATAGATTTTTTTTTATTTCAGAAAGGAAGGGGGAGGAGAAAGAGATATAAACATCGATGAGAGAGAATCATTGATCAGCTGCCTCCTGCACACCCCCAACTGGGGATCGAGCCTGCAACCTGGGCATGTGCCCTGACAGGGAATTTAACCATGACCTCCTGGTTCATAGATCAATACTCAACCACTAAACCATGCTGGCTAGGCAATGCAAGTTTTCACTTATGTGTGTTTTGAGGGTGCTATTAAGACTTTGGGAGGCATGCCAAAACAGAAAGCATCAGACATAAGTGATATTCAGTTGAGATAAACACCCTTGCTACCAGACCACCTGATGGAAAGATTTTATGTGCAATAGGTAAATCCTTTAGGATATTCCAGTCCTAGAAAATAACAGTTTCCTTCTGTTTCACATTAAGTGTTGAAAAAAGTATTAGTTTGGCAGTAGTGGAACAATGTTCCCAGTTTGAATACAATGGACAGAATCAGACAGAAATATTTCTAATTTGGTCCTGGTCCCAATATTCAATACAATATAAACCAAGCATCAGTCAAGTCTCATTTTGAAGACTATTGAGCTAACATTTCTCATTTCTGTCTTTGGGGATCTGTTTAACTAGGAGAAAAAAGGAAGATAATGCCATGACCAACTAAAATGGTGATTCAAGAAGCCTGAATTGCCTGCAGTAATTGCTGCTATGTTCCCAGGAGACTATCATCGTTTGTACTCAGTGGGAATTCAATAAATACTTGTTGGTTGACACATATAATGGGAAAATAAAATTTACAGATGGACTCCAACTAGAGAATAAGATGGAGAGGAAGAATCTTGATTTTGATCATCTGAACTCTTTAATGGTCTAAGTTTATATCATTGAATATCTGAATTATAAATAGGTTTAACCATCATGTCATTTACCTTCATTTTACAGAGGAGACACCTGAGGCCCAGAGAAGTCAAATGACTCACTCAAGGTTCCAAAGCTAAATTCCAGGGATAATTTTTGAGTTACCTAGCAGATAGGAACCACTCCTGGAGTAATGCTGCCTGGTTTCAAATTCTGGCTCTGCTATTTGCCAGCTATATATCTTCTGAACAACTCTTTAACCTCTCTCAACCAAAGTCTCCCTCTCTCAACCTCATAATTACTGTATAGCCTTAAACAGAAGATTTAATGAGCTACTAATAGAAAAAGAAAAACTATTTAATAACCATACTTGACACATAGGATATGTTCAATAAATGTTACTATTGTATTACACATTTTAATACCCAGTGTGGCCTTGTGATCCTAAGAACAAAGGCTTTCAAATGTGAACTCAAACTCCTAAAAATCTGGATAGGATTGCTTAGAAGTGGCTTGAGGCATAAAAAGATCTTTATGCTCTCTCCAAACAGAGAGGCAAAGTGAAGTTTTTCCTCTGTCAGCTTTTCCAGATGGTAGAATATTGTAACCCAGCACCTAAAAGTGAGACCTGATCGATTACTCATATAAGACAAAATTTTATTTATGTCTTTATTTAACTGCTGATATCTGTTCCTCCCTTTAAATGGTACTGACCTATTTCCTCTATTTGCAAAGGAATTCTATTATAACCTCAGAGAATTTACTGACAGCAGCAAGAGTATGTTTAGGCTATTTTACAAAGCTATTGCAAGCGCCTCAATAGGGGCAAAAACAGTTTGCAATGTTCTCGATTCTGAAGAAGAGAAGTCATTGGTGTTCTGTGAAGCAGCAGGATGGCGGTGTCAGAATGACAGTGCTTGGCAATATTTTCACAGCCATCATTTAAGGTTGGCTGACTCATAAGTATTGACACAGTGAGGAGGGCTGCTGATTAGTGTAAGTCAAGCCCTGTGATCCAGGCTCTTGCCTTTATTCTGTTGCTTATCATCAACTACTAAACTAAATTTTCCTCTTGAACACAGCTACCTGTTTAAACTACCTGGAAATTAACTTGAGACTTAATTTGGAAACTTGGAATAATACTATTCCTAGAGAAACTTAACAGAAAAAAAAAGACGTTCATTTCTTAATAATGCTAAATCTTAGAATAATGTACTGCAGGCTTTGCTGCTCAAAGTGTGTCCACATATCAGTGATTGGCATCACTGGGAGTTGTTAAAAATGCACTGTCCAACCTCATCCCAGGCCTCTGATTTAGAATTTGCATTTTAATATTTTAAAGTTCAGAGTGATTCTGATACACTTAAAAGATAGAGAAACACTGATTTGAAGAAATAGGTGGGGAGGGGAGTGATTCTGACAGGTGGTTACTATTTCATGTCACCAAGATGATGGTAAATAGAGATAAACTGAAGTGAGTAACAGAACCTGGAATCAAATATTAAAATAACAACAGCAACAACAGTGGACTTTAGCAACACTGATGTTTAGTGAATTATATTTGCTTTTCTTTTAGGCATTATTTATACCGTTGACTTATTTTAGTTCTTTTTTTTTCTTTTGGTCTTTAGATCAGGGAGCTCTGTGGTTGGAACTCCTACTTGTACAAAAGAAGCCACCTCTTTAAAAGTCCTTGAAATATGAAATACAAGAGTTCACCCACTTGTTTGCATGTAGTTAATATCATGTTTCCCAAGTCTACTACAGCTACTACAAAGAGAAGACTTGCTTATTGTTATCTGTTTCACTGGGCTTATATTAGGAGATGTTCGTGGTTACTTTAAGGCAATTTCTGGAGGCTACTGTCTCTTTTTTGTCCCAACTGCCTCCTGTTCATTTTTAATCATCCTAGAAAGTGTGTGTGTGTGTGTGTGTGTGTGTGTGTGTGTGTGTAGGGCTTGACAGAAATTGTCGAGAGGTTAATATAACAATAAATGGAAACCACAGTGGTGTATAGTCACTGGCACATACACAATATATCACACGATGTCAGAAGAAAATCCTTCTTAATTCAATCAATAATATTATTTCCTGAGAAGAAAAGCCTTGCTCTTAAGTATCTATTTTTTTCTGCATTAGTATTATTCTACAGAGGCTTTGCATTCACTGCTCAGTAACTATGATTCTGGATAGCAGAGATCATTGACTGTAAAAGCTGTCTATTTTACTGTTTTATTTGGGAAAAATATTTTCTATCCTGAAGTATATAAATCAGAAAATATTTTTGATATTATGCTAGTCTTTAAAACAAACAATCCCATAAACCAATATGGAATTATATTATAATTTTAAAAATAACAAAATTAACATAACCTAGTTTCAAACCCATTAATGTAATGTATGATTATCATGTCATTTTCCCAGCTATGGATGGGTGGATAATAGCAATAATGAATAAGAATATAAAAATGAGTAATGCTTTAGTAATGAATTTTTGTCTGAATTCTCCTTAAAGCTATTTTATTATATTATTTGTCCATTCTTATTTTTTAAATTAATTTTGGTGAACATTTCCTATTACATAACTTCAAAAGTTACTGTCCATCAGGCTACTAAGACATGATTAATAAAATAAGCAATGGTGTTATTTCCCATAGACATTTTCCCCCCTACTTACATTATCTAAAAACCAAAGCATATTATAGACCATTCTCTTAACCAGGATAAACTATCCAGGCTGTGTTTATACAGAACCCTCAATCCTAAAATTCCTCTTTGTTTTCCATCTTTCTAGGAGTTATTTCCAATCTACTCATTTCAATGTTTTATCAGAGAAAATATTAAATAAACCTCAGGTCTTGTTGGTAGCTATCATTAAACGGAGAAACAAAGAAGAATAAGCAAGTCAAGTTTTATTATTTTTCAGTGCTAGTGCTTTTTATTTTCCCACATAGCTCTAACACTTTTGTGGAAAGGTAATTCATATTTTAGTAGAAGGTATTTTTCATTGATTTATCTGCTCAGTGAATATTTTTTTAAAGCAAGTACATATATACATCGCGGAGTGAGTAAATAGATTGTATTATTCCATCATTAGGAGCTATTTCCAGTGGCACCGCAATTAAATTATTTTTCTGAGCTTATATATGAAATTCAATACAGAGCTTTTTTTGTTGTGGTGGTGGTTTGGGTTAATAGAAACTTCCCAATTCAAATTAAAGAAAAACCTGAAAAGGTGTTTTTAAATATAGTCGACAGAATTATACATTTTTTACAATTCTAAAAAGTATAATGTGCCAAACAGAATACTGACTACTGGCAAAGGCATTGATTACCTTTGAGCTCTCCTAATCTTCTCCTATTTTATAAATTACTTATGTGGGTACTTTCAAGGTACCAAAATAAAAGGATAAAAATATTATTATTTATCTACATGATACATATTACTTGTTTTTTCCTAATTTGTTTAGCTGCAATAGCATAGATTGAGCATGATTTGCATATGTACACATGTTATTATGCTACCAAGCATTTGTAAATATTGTGTTTGGGGTTGCTTTGTTTTAGTGACATGTATGTGAACAAAATATTTTAAATAAGTCAGTCTATTAAAAATCATTTTCACATCAGAAAATATTCATTGTGCATTACTTTTTAAAAATTGGTTTCCTTTTTCTAATACAATAATTAGATGACTTATTTTGAAATAGTCTTTTAAATAAGCTATTTAAATCTGGGTAGATTACTATTGGGGTGAGCACTTCCTAAGGTATGTAAATGCCTAATCACAATGTTACTAATTTGACATAATTACAGTATGTCAACTGTAATTGAAAAAACCAATTTAAAAAATAAAGTTGGGTAAGTTACAACTATAAAATACAGAAATGTAATAGTCATACTTTTTATTATAATCATATTCAATAGATTATAAACATATTTCTCCCTTCCTGTCAACATCTTTAAAAAATTCTTAAACCTTAGCATGTTAAAATAGAATGACACACTAGTAATGAAATGAAGACAATTCAATAGCCTTTACAACTATAAACGGATAAAATCCCTAAAGGTTATAGTCTTTAAATTATTCAGGCTCTCTAAATTCCTACTGCCACAATATTTTTTTCGCAAGCGGGAAAAAATGACATGTTGCTCACCTAGATCTAGCTGTTCCCTAGGTGGTTGGTTCTAGAAAAGCAACAGGTTTTCCCCCCTGCCTTACCGGAAGCAACAGTTAGAAACTCTAACAACTAGAAAACTGCTACCCCTCAGTGGTTGGAACCATCCAATAGAGAAACTGTCAGATATGATTTCAATCCATTTTTGCAATAGCTTCAGAAAGGGAGGAGAAAAAACACACACAATAGAATGTTAACCCTTGGAAATGAAAGGACTGCGCTGTTAACTCTCGCCCCCTTCCTTCCACCATCCTTTTAATCAGCAGGCTTTTGCAGCAGGCTTAAGTTTCCAGGGCAAAACAAAGCAATAACCGGAGTCATTCTGTTTCATCTTAGATTTGCAAAATGCAACAAGGCAAATTCATCAACCCCCCACATGGGAACCACACGAGCCTGCCCAGAAGCTGGCTTGAGCACTTTCGCATTAGCAAGCATGGACTATTGTCTCAGCCTGTTGCTCCTGCCACGGGGTGTGCTGGAGCCTGGACGGAGGGAGGGGACACCGAAACCTCCTCCGTGTGCTTGTGTACTCGGTGCCGGGACTGGGTCTGTCCGGCTCCAGGCTGCGGGGAACCGACCTGGAGGAAAGGAGGCTGCGGACCTGGGTCCGAACACCCAAGTGCAGGCCGCCTGCCGCCGGCAGATGGTGCCCTCGGCATCGGAACACCAAAGGAAACCCTGCTCGAGTCCCGCTCAGACTCCGCCCCACCCGATGGGATCCGCGGCTGCCAGTCACCCGTCTTCCCCCAAATAGTGCCGCGCACGCTTCCTCCGGAACACCGCAGTAGCCCGAGTGTGTGTGTGTGCGTGTGCGTGTGTGTGTATCCAAATACAAACCAGGGGCCACAGGGAGTGTGTGTGTGCCAGAGCGGGGAGCGCACGCGGAGTGGGACTCCCGCGGCCGGGGCGAGATGACCGCCAATGAAACGCAGAGGACGCGGGGACCGGTCCATTTCGTATCTGCGTAAGCCCGGCCGCCGAGCCCGTCCGGAGACCACTCACCATGTTCACTTCGGAAACCATGTCTATGCTGGCGACATCGATCCGCATCCCGACGTCCACGGGGGGCCCTGCCGGGGAGATGGGACGTATTATGGGCATATTCTCGGAGTGGCGACAGACTGGGGAGGGGACAGGGGCTTCCTTGGCACTTCCTACATTCTGAATGGGCTCCCTGGACTCCCATCCCTCCTAGCGGGGGGGGGGGGGGGGGGGCAGCTTGGGAAAACAGGTGTGGGCACACGCGTGATGCAGTGACTATGCAGAGGGTGTGTCGGGCCGGGGTAAGGTTGGCTCTGCCTGGGGTTTCATCCACCTGCTACTGGGGGGATCCTATGTGTGTGCGTGCGTGCGTGTCTGCGTGTGTGTGTGTGTGTGTGTGTCTCCAAGGCGTAGGGCATAGTGCACGCTTACGAAAATTACATGCTTTTTTCCCCCTGACATTTATCTTTGTCAGGAAAAGAGAACTAGGTGTGGGTTACAGGTTGAAAAAAGATGAAGCTTTACCTCCAAAGTCCGGCCGCAAGCGAATGTCATATCCTTTGAGCAATCTGTCCACTGTCTCTTTCACGTATGACATGTTGCTGGGCTCATTGGCGCTGAAGGGAAGAAGTAGGGACCGTATTCAGAATGAGCACAAACTGCGAGCAGACATAAAAATAGATAGGCACACCTACCCCCAAATAACAAGCAACATGATCCAGCAAGCATGTAACAAGAAAAACACTCAGGAAGAAAAAAAAAATAGAGAGAAGCCCCAGACTCTCTCGATTATGCACTGTCCACATTACTAACTCTGATTAAAGAATTGTCTTTTCGGCGAAGATTCAAGGAATGCAACTTAGTCGGCGGCAGGGCAGTAATTCCCGAATGGACCTGCGCATGCGCAGAGGGTGCTCTCGACCAAAAGACACCTTGTGCCTTGCAAACAATATTCCTAGTGGAACAGGCAACAGATTTCAATCCCTTTAAAGTTCCTGTTTGTGGTGCTCTGCGTCCTCGGAGTAGTCGGAGATATCCTGCTGCTTGCTTGTTGGGAATCCTACGTGCATGTGTTTTGGGATTGGAGGTTGCTATGATCTTTTCCTCTATGCCCTCAACCTGCCTTTTTTTTTTTTTTTTTTAACTCAACTCGCAGGCATCTGGCTAAGGCTGCCTGTGATTGGAACCTTTCGTTAACAGTCACAGTGGTCCCAGAACTGGGAGTTTGGAGTGAGGGCGGTTTTCTGGTCGCCAGTGTGTGTGTGTGTGAGATGGGAAGGGGGAGGGAGGAAAGCTTGGCGGTGGGGTGAGGTGGAGAATGAAGTGAATTGAAGAGGGAAAGCCAAAGAAGGGAAAAGGCAGAGGAAACCCAGGAATATTTGAGGACTCCAAGAATCTGGTCCCCCCAGGGAGGCTTTTTAAGACTTCCCTGTTAGAGTAGCCCATCTCTGTGGGAGGGAGAGGAGGAGGGGCGGGTCAGTTTCTCCCCCTCTCCCCTCCCCCGCCCCCGCTTCCTTTCTTCCCTCCCCCTTTTAGTCTCTGCAGCCTAGGATGGAGGTAGGAGGGGGGAACAAGCAATGAGACAGCATCTCTGGGCAGGCAATCCTTTTTCTATGGCCACTGGGCCCAAGTTCCACTTTTCTTCTAGGTTCTAGTGAGGAAAATCCCTTTCATAAATTGCCAGTGTGTTAGCTGGTATATAGTAACCCAGAAGGGGCTCTGAAACACCCAGAGGGTCTAACCTCTGTTTGCAAGTAGATTGGGGTTCTGTAGGAGCAACAGTTGTGTGAATTAAAATAAATTCAAACAATGCAATTTGATAAACGTCACTGAGCACAAGTTAGGAGGGAAGCCCTGGGCTAGGGGTTGGTTCATTAAAGAGGATTCCTGTCCTAGACAAATTCACAAATCAGGCAGAGGGGTAAAAATATAGGCATATAAAATATAGATCTCTAGACAGTGTTATGGTGACAGGGCTGTTAATTCTACCAGGGAGAAGTGGGATATGGTTTCAAAAGAGAAATCTTTTTTGCCAGAGCAGGGAGAGAGGGGTATTCCAGAAGGAGGGAACAACATCTGCCAAATCCTAGAGACTTAAAATACTGGTCTGCTTGAATAGCTACACCCTGAAAAGACTGAGCAGAATATAAACCAGGGAGGTAGGGATAGTGGGTGATGAAGGTGTAAAGGGAAACTGAAGCCAGACTATAAATAAAATTATATACAGTACTATTCAGATATGAGCTTCTAGAAAGCACTGGAGGTTTTAAGTAGGAATGGTCAAGGTCAGATTTAGGCTTTAGACAGAATGTTCTGGTAGAATAATCATAAGAACAATTAACATTTGTCATTTGCTGACTATTTACTGGTTATTGTGTATACATTACCTATTATCTCTTTTAACTTTATAATAATATAAATGTGATATATATTATAAGGGTTATTATGACAACCCCAAGCAAAGGGAACTGCAGCATGGAGAGGTCATAGACTAGTGCAAGGTTTCTAAAGTATAATGGGGGCATCAAATAATTGGGGAGCTCGGGGCTTGGAAACTTTCAGAAGGTGCTAATGAACTGTACAAACATTTATAAAAATGTAGATCTTGAAACTATTCATATAAATTAATTTTATTTTCTCATTTGAGCCTCATACCAACCCTAAACTATGAGGCTACTTCTTCTGGGGACACTGTTAGCTCATAATCTGTTTTCTTAATTTTCTTAAAAGTATGTGAAGTCTACCTCTTTAATTTATATGGATTCTCTTTAATGGGTAAAGAGAAAATTAGTTATTCAGGTTCTCACTGAAGCAAAGAACCTCTCTATACTGCACAGCTCTTTGCAAAAGCCAGGCTGTAGAAAATTAGATCTGTGGACATTTACTTTATTCATTTGTTCACTCATTTATTCCTCAAGTATGTATTGAACGTTAACTGTCAGTCACTATGCTAAAAGCTGGTGATACAACAGTAAAAAAAGACAGCATACAGAGTCCTTTTGCACATGGAATTTGTCAATTGATCCATCTATGGGTGGTTGCAAATTGTCAGCCTTGCTAGCCAAATTCTATTCATAATAGAAGCATTTAGTTTGGCGTTTACTGTGTTTGTGTAACTTATAAAGCTTTCACTGGGATATATGTTTTCCAGTTGGTCATGCATCCCCAAAGCTCCTTTTGAACAACCACCAGGATTTTATTTAACAAGAGCCAAGATTTTGTCCTAGCCTTAAGGAAGAATATCACTGACTGTGTATACTTGAATTCTCATGTTTAGCATGCCCCCGTTCAGATCAATTTCACGGAATTTGGCTTTTAAATGATGCCTTCCACCTACATGGAAGCACACTACAAGAACTCATAAGATATTCATGATCACATCTATTATTGGGATGCTATTGAGGATAAAGCCCAGTGTATCGCTTAGTATCTTATGTATGAGACCTAGTACTCCGGAAATTTTTTCACTTCCCAAATAGCTTTTATCTTCTGGGCAATATGAATCCTAAAATTCATCAATTTCCCTATTTGCTTTGGCCACTGAGAATATTAGAATTATAAGTACAATTCAGCTTTAATAATGATGTAAGATCTTAATGACCTGAATTTTGATATATTACATTTCTCCATGATGACTTGGAATTTTAATTTTTTTTTCCTTTCTCACACTTTACTAACTTAAAAACAGTATGTTGCACTGAATATATATATAGTGTGTAAGTTGCCTTGAATAATTTCTGGCACTATTTGGGAAAGAAATAAATTTAAAATAAGAAATAAGTAATTAATTTAAAAAAATTAAAAACCACCAGATCCAGAAACAGTGTGGGATTTATTATGGCTTGAAAAAGCCAATACTTACATTCTCTGTGAAGTTGCTTGTCTTTCCCCAAAACCAATGCTCTTAATTAAGAGCTTCCCTCCTTCAAGATTCAAATCAATTTCCACTTTTTGTTCAAGCTATTCCTGCAACTATTATCTTCTGATAACTCTTAGAAGGACTGAAGGAGGATCCTAAAAATAATCACCCAACTAAGATGGAAGTGTCTGAAGATCAAGATATATTCTTACCTACTCTTAGTGAATATGCTTATTGATTAGAATATAGAATAAGCAGCTTTAAATTCTGTTTTGAATTGGGATCAAACTTGGAAATGATGGTTTCACTTACAAATTAGTGTGGCTTATTTATTTATTCTTGTAAATACTGAATCCAGACAAATAATGTATAGGCTAAAGCTCTTTTTAATAAGCTATATCAAAGACACTGTGTAGCTCTAATGTAGATGAAACACCCGAAAAGGAGTACTACAGAATTTGTTAAAACAAAATAATAAGGATTTAATTTTATAGTTTAAGATTATAACTAAAGTTCATTCCAGTCAGTATGGCTTCTTTTTATTGAGCATCTATTATGTGCCTAGCAAGTATGCAACTCTGCAGTCATAATTAGTCCATTATTATTTGTCCTCAACTTAGTTTAAAATCTTATGTGAATGGATATATTAGCTTGGATATATGTGAAAGAAAGGTGATAATAATTGTTTGGAAGTACTATAAAGGAGATTCTTAAACATAGTTAAAGAAGTGCCCATCCTGACTCAATCCTGCATTTTCCAGATATTAACTTCAGTATAAAAAATTAAGCATTTGGTTAAATTAATGTTTCAAATTAGTGGATTAATAACATGTTTTCTAGTGAATAATAGAAAAAATATCTTTGAAAAAATAATTAATATTGTAAAAGCATTTCCTTATAGTTTTTATTAAAATAAGTTTCAGATTAATGAAGGACTTAAAGGTAAAAATATGAAATCATAGAAATAATAGATAGGTACATGCATAATAACCATTCATCATGTAATAAGTGAATATAGAACATATTTTCTCTTTGACAAATGCTGGTCAAAGGAGAAAAAATTTTAAAAAACTATATATTGATATGAATACATAATTATAAAATTGTTTTTAAATCATATACCTGAAAAATAATTAATTGTGATAGAGGAACTTCCATGAAAATATGAATATTCAACATTTTACCAGAGGTATGATATTTCAATGAGACAAATAAAATTGGGGGGAAATCATAGAAAAATAAAAAAGGAACTAAGCTTTCCTTATTTCCACATGGTAAGTCTGCCTAGAAAGAAAATCTAACAGCATCTCCATATATATAAGACTACAATAAGAGAGGTAGGCCAGCTGGCTGGAATGAAGATCAAACAACATTTAAATACATGTTACCAGCATTACTATCCACAGCAGTTATCAATAAGAAAACATAATAGGAAAACTTACTTCATTACAATAATAGCAAAAACTTCAATATACCCAAGAATAACTGAAACAGAGATGTGCAAGAGCTTTAGAGAGAATCTATATAACATTATGGATGGGCATAAAGTAAGACCTAGACAAAGGAAAATGTACCATATTTGAGACGGGAGACTCAATAACTATAAAGATGTCAATTGTACCCACTCTAAGAAATATCATCCATTTGAATCAAAGTTCAAACATTTGCAGTGGAAATTAAGAAACCAACCCTAAAACTCAAGTGCAAGATTAAACAGGAAGAGAAAAAGGACAAGAAAATTTTGAAGAAAAAAAAAAAGAGGAAGGTTAAGAGACACTTATCTTTGAGATACCAAGACCTATTGAACTATAGAAATTGAAGCAGTGAGTGTTCAGTTCATGAAACAGTGGGATTCACATAAAGACAAGAAAAGATAGTACAACCAAATAAAGAGCATAAATATATCCCTCTCTTTTAGGTAAAAATAAACTATTCGATAAATGCTGTGGAGATAATTTATGACCTGTCAGGGACAAAAAAAAGTAAACCTTTACCTAATTACATGCACAAAAAGGTATTACAGATGGATACATAGCACCTTAGTTTTCTGTTTTAAAAAGGTTTAACACCAAGTATTATGAATACTGTGGAAAATATAATTTCAGAAACTTTGGAGATAATATATATTACCACAATTTATCTTAAGAACAATTTTTAATATTAATAGCCATACATTATACTATTTATTAAATCTATATGTGGAATTTTCATTCTGTTTCATTGATCATGTTTTCTGATTTAACCTAATATTATTTATATATAAAATATGCAATATGTAACATGTAACACATGTCATTGAAAATAACATACTCAATTATATAATACATATAATGATGCTTCAATATACATTGTGAAATGTTACCACAGGCAAATTAATTAACATGTCCATCACCTCACATAGTTACCATTGTGTGTGTGACCAGAATACTTAAGATCTACTTTCCTTGCAAATTTCAAGTATGCAATATAGTATTTTTATCTATAATCATGCTGTGCATTAGATCTCAAGAACTTATTCATTTTATAATTGATCAAAGTACACACTTTCATTTATGACATGATATATTTTTGTCACTATCACTATTACTAAAATTTTAATTTTGGCAAGGTAGCCACATTATTATTACCTTTTAAAATGTTTACATATCCTTTGTTATGCTTTAACACTTTATTTTATAGATTATGCACTTTTAATTTATTGATTATAAAATCTTGTGAAACTGTTATTATAGTAAATCTACTAATTAACTTAAGTGGTATTGTTTCTGTGTTAATGAAAATGGTCTCACTTAATTTTTCCATATGAATGTATTCTCTATGGGTTTATTATATTCTTTAAAAAAGTCTCTTGTGTTTCAGGCTACATAAAAGCCAGTTATTTAACAGATTTTTAGCTGCTAATATGAAAAAATGTCTTTCTTTTTTTTTTTACTTGGTATTTTTCAGCTCTTCTAATTTATATAATATAATGTGGACTTTTGAGACTAAAATTTATATCATGTCATATATCCAAGTACATTTTAATTTATTTTTACTTTTTAAGCATCATGCTATAGCATTTTTGTAAATTAGGTTATCTTCAATAAATGAATTCATATTTTATTATTTTTATATATTTATACATCTTTTGAATTACTTCTCAAATTACTATGTCCAGGAACTCTATTTCCAGTATTTTTCTTTTTTTCTTTATTGATTAAGGTATTACATATGTGACCTTATCCCCACTTTGCCCCTGCCCCCCCCCACTCATGCCCTCACCCTCCTGGTGTCTGTGTCCATTGGTTATGCTTATATGCATGCATACAAGTCCTTTGGTTGATCTCTCCCCCTAACTCCCACCCTCCCCTACCTTCCCTCTGAGGTTTGGCATTCTGATT
>NW_006287459.1:1331641-1336937 GCF_000327345.1 Myotis davidii | reverse complement strand
GCCCATGTTATCTCCGATAAGGGTTTAATCTCCAACATTTACAGGGAACTCATACAAAAGGAAGATAAACAACCCAATCAAAAAACAGGCAATGGATCTAAATAGATACTTTTCAAAAGAGGACATAAGGAAGGCCAAGAGACACATGAAAACATGCTCAAAGTCACTAATCATCTGTGAGATGCAAATCAAAATGACAATGTGGTACCATCTTACACCTGTCAGAATGGCTATCATCAACAAATCAACAAATGACAAGTGCTGGAGAGGATGTGGAGAAAAAGGAACATTAGTTCACTGCTGGTGGGAATGCAGACTGGTGCAGCCACTGTGGAGAACAGTATGGAGTTTTCTCAAAAAACTAAAAATGGAACTCCACTATTTTTTAGTGATTACAAGGGTATTATTTTCTTGTTTAAGGAGAATTCTACCTAAACAAATATATGATTCCTTGTTTTAAAATATATACTCTGTCTTATTAATAGATTTCAAGTTACTGCTTTTATTAAAAATGCCAATACTGATTAGTAAGAATAATAAACATTTTATAAGCTTATTATTTACCAATAATGTTTTAAACACTTAACATAATTAGTGCTTATAATACCTTATGAAGTGTGATACTATAATTAGTTGTGTTTTACTGATGAAGTCACTGAGACACAGAAAGTTCATTAATTTACCCAGTATCAAAAATTAAATGACAGAGACAGAATCCAAATTCATGCAATCTAATGGCAGTCTATACTCTTTTTACCAGTATGCTATTAATTATGAAAAAAATTTTGCCACCACCAAATACTTATTAACCTCTACTGAGGTAATTATGTGATTTTTGTAAAGCCTCCTATGTAATTAAATGCCTTTAGATTTGTCTGTGTTATGAGTTATTTGCATTTTCAGAACAAGCCAGAATTTGAGATTTTTTTTTTTCTTTAAGCACAATAGGCCTCTGCTCCCCAAACAGAATCTTATAAAGGGTCACCTGAAAGCTGGCTGACCTATGTGGTGCCACGGGAAGGAGAATGTCAAAGACAATGGCTGCTAAGGCTGCTACCAGCGACATGATGCTGTCAACGGTCACTTAAAAATGCTGCCATTGCTGAGACCGGCTTGGCTCAGTGGATAGAGCATCAGCCTGCAGACTGAAGGGTCCCGGGTTCGATTCCGGTCAAGGGCATGTACCTTGGTTGCGGGCACTTCCCCAGTAGGAGATGGGCAGGAGGCAGCTGATCGATGTTTCTAACTATCTCTCTCCCTTCCTCTCTGTAAAAAAATCAATAAAATATATTTTTTAAAAAATGCTGCCATTCACAACCGTCCATGTGCGGAGATTTTACTGGTATTTTTTTTTTTAGTAGAAATTATTTACACTTTTCATCTCACTGGCTTCACAGACTAAACTTTTAGTACCTGGGATTAACCGGGTAACAAAAGTGTTACAAATAGCCAGGTGAGTATGGGGGAACATTTTTCTGACCAATGGTTCTCAACCTTCCTAATGCCGCGACCCTTTAATACAGTTCCTCATGTTGTGGTGACCCCCAATTTCATTGTTACAAATTGAACATAATTAAAGCACAGTGATTTATCACAAAAACAATATGTAATTATATATGTGTTTTCCAGTGGTCTTAGGAGACCCCTGTGAAAGGGTCGCTCGACCCCCAGGTTGAGAACCACTAGTCTACTAGTGGTCGGCAAACTGCGGCTCTTGAGCCACATGCGGCTCTTTGGCCCCTGGAGTGTGGCTCTTCCTAAGCCTTAGGAGTACTCTAATTAAGTTAATAACAATGTACCTACCTGTATAGTTTAAGTTTAAAAAATTTGGCTCTCCAAAAGAAATTTCAGTCGTTGTACTGTTGATATTTGGCTCTGTTGACTAATGAGTTTGCCGACCACTAGCCTCCGGGCTCATTCATTGACTCAAAAAGATGTTGGGAATCACACAAAAATAAAAGATAAACACCTGGTAAACATCCGCACACCCAGCTTATAATGCAAAACATGCTAGAAGCAAGAACTTCCTACCTTACCCTGCAGGGTCAGGGAAGGCCCCCAAGGGAGTCCTTACTTGGTGCCAGACCGTGAATTCGCAGAGGTCAGACCTTGGAGGGAAACATAGGCCACGGCTCCCGGCTACACCGCGGAGCCCGTGTCGATAAAATGGTGGTACTTCAGGGAGAACTGAGCAAAACTGAGTTCGCAGGGGCGATGGACTGGGGTGAGGTTGGAGGACGGGAGGGAGTAACATGAAGAAGAAAGTAAGTCCTGCTGCGAAGGGACAGGAGGAGGCCAGGTGCATAGCGGAGGGACCACAGGAAAGGAATAGAACCAGGAACCCCAGTAAGGTCCCCGGGCTGGGCGGGGAAGGGAGGGCACGCCCACCAGCATGAACTTTAAAATGTATGGGTAGTGCCAAGACAGGCAGCCTGCCGACGACCAATCACAAGGCAGCTGGGCGTGTAAACCAATCCAAAGGCTATTGCTAAGGCAGAATTCTTGGAAAAGACCAATTAGGAGCTAGCAAGACTACCCGCCCCCTAAGTTAAAGGGCGTGCCCTTCCCTGCTCTCTCCCACTCCTTCCCGGCCCTTGGTAGGTGGGTGGTGGCTGGGCATCCTTGCGCCCAGGTGGCCTGTGGGCCTCCACACCTGGGCTTATTAGACTTTAATTAGTTCGGATGCTAAGCTACTCCCAACTGTGACAGGGAAAGGCAACTCCAGACACTGCCTGCTCTTGCAACCCTAGCTACTAGTGCCCCTTTTCCGGGACTGGCTTCTCCTAAGATACTTTGGTTCCATTAATCGTTTTTGTCCGCTATTTCATTCTTCGATTTTCACGAGACAAGAACTGGGACTCAAACAACATCCACATTTTTGGGTATCACCTGTCAGCTAAACAAGAATTAAACTGGAGAAAAGAAGTAGGAAATCTGGTTGGAAAATAAACAAGTTTTTCTTGCCCTATATTAAATACGTGTTCACCATTACTAGGTGGAGATCATAACATTACTAGCTGGTCATTTTTATCTTGTTGTCATTGAAATTTTTCTAATTATTTTAGGCGGGATTTGAAGAAAAATTTGGAAAACCTAGAAATTTGAACGGTGTGCTTAAATGATACAGTGACAGAGCAATTCATTAATTAAAAAAAATAATAATTTCTGAGTAAAGAAAGTAAATATATAGAACCATCCTCCCCTTGGAGATAAAACCTAAATCCTAAAACATTTTAAGCAACCAAATACTTTCTTCAGTCATAAAGTCACTTCTATATATTAAAGCTGAATAGATAGGTGGAGGAATATTCACAAGTTACAGGTTCCTTCCCTTCCAGATCAGAAATGTAATAACCATAGCATAAAACAATTCTAATTTGGGTTTAAGAAATGAAATACTTTTTAATATGAATATACATACAGATCACCATAGGTAGCAAATCTTTAAGGAAAACCAACTCATGAAGGAAAAGGAATAAATTCCACAGTGGAAAACTAAATCCTTATGAAAAGTAAGACTACTTTAATTGCTTGAGAAAAATTCAAGTATATACAGAGTACCTTATAAAGAGAACAAATTGTTAGGCAAAAACAAACAATGACAAAAAATAAAAATAAAAGAATGGTGTCCTAAGATATCAAAATGTACTGGAAAATTTTAAAAGAAAATTTGATAGGTGAATTGAATGACAGAAATGAAGATTTTATTAGTGAGGCAGATGATAAAATTAAGTAATTATCAAAATTGCATTACAAAGGACAAAATAGTCATTGAAAAGAGATCCTGAAGTTTCATAAGAAGGAAAAGGAGGGGAGATAATAAAAGAAATAGAAATGTCCCAGAAATGACAAAAGTTATTAGTTTTATGATTGAACAAGCTCATTGAATGTTAAACAGCATTAATTAGTCATATTCTGGTGAATTTCCAGAGCACCCTGGATAAAGAAAAAAAATCCAAAATTCTCTTGAGAAAAAGAAATCATATTATCTATATAGAAAAAGGAATAATTTGTCATCTTTACAGCAATTTAGTCCAGAATTCTTTTTTTGTTAGCAAGAGAAAAACAAACACAAGTTTAATAACCTGTGCATCAGACAAATCAATGAAGCACTGTTTTTAAAATTCTGAGCTAAAGTGACTTTGAAGTGCTAATTCTATATTCTCACAAACTAGCATTCAGTTGTTTTGGCAAAACAAAGTCATTTTTAGACATAAAAGGATTGCAAACGATTTGCCCCCATAGGTCCTTTCAGCAGAATTGCCTAAAGATTATTACAGCAAAACAAAACATCAACACAAGGAAGAGAAAATTAAGACACAAAATGAAGTGATAAGCCAGCAAAGCAAATTCTTCTCTAATTTTTATGTTAAATTCAGTGAAACCGAAGGTAATTGTTAAGGACTTATCCTGTAGCCACAGGCAAAAAGTCCAGAAATTATTCTATAGCCACAGGCAATAAGCCCAGAACTTAAACATTTATGAGTTAGAGGGGGTGCCATGAAGTTGACAGGTTCTCATAACGCATGAAGAAAGCAGCATATCCTTTGAATAAACCATACTTCTTAAGTAGAAATTATGAATTAAAAACGAAAACTATAATTTATTTAGTGCTTACTATATGCCAAGCACTGTTTTAAGTCTTTTTTTTTTTTTCATACGTTAGGACATTTATAAATATCAACTCTAAACTTTGCTAATGTTGTATTCAGATTCCAGGATTTTTCAAAAGAACAACAGATGGAAAGGGCAACTTGTTATTGGTCACATAGTTTAGATGGGAGAGAGCCAGGTTCCTGCTCACAAACTAAAAACCCAAAGCCAGTATTATTAACCACTGTGCTACACTGCTTCTGATGGAGAAAGGGTGGAGCACAGAGGGTGAGATATCCAAATGCTGGTGAACAGATAATGGAGAATTCCCCCCACAGACAGAAGTAACTGGGATAGTAGTTGAGTTAATGATGGGGTGGAACCCTGGGATGAAGACCACACATGACTGAAGATCTCTGCACCTGGAGAAGAGTTCAAAATAGAGACATTTGTGGGCTGCCATGAATGACTTCCATTTCCATTTCCAACTTCATGATATCTGTTATTCCTAGTGGCTCAGCATTTCCTGTGTCTGAGACTTCTGTGCTTTTCACTCTCATATGCATCTACACTAATAAAAGAGAAAAATGGTAATTGGCGTACGACGCTATCCTTTTCATTGGCTAATCAGGGCTATATGCAGATTAACTGCCAACTCAGATGGAAGTTAACTGACCACAAAGATGGTGCTTAATTTGCATAT
>NW_006287459.1:1307520-1330807 GCF_000327345.1 Myotis davidii | reverse complement strand
GCATGGAAACGTGTAACAGACTGATGAATCTCAGAGGGGAAGGGGGGGGGAAAGGGGGAAGAGATTAACCAAAGATCATATATGCATACTAGAGGCCTGGTGCACGGATTCATGTACTGGTGGGGTCCTTCGGCCTGGCCTGCAGGGATCTGGCTGAAACCAGCCCGGTGCACGAATTCATGCACGTGCTCTCTGAAATCCCCCAAGGGGTCCCGGATTGTGAGAGGCCACAGGCCAGGCTGAGGGACCCCAGGAGTGCACGAATCCATGCACTGGGTCTCTAGTTCTTACAATAAAACCACAAAGTTGAAGCTCTGTAAGGAAAATAAACTTTTACTTTAGCTCACCTTTGCATACCTCTTATCTATAATTGTGTTTGCCACAGATTATATATACAATAAATATTCATTGAATTATTGGTAAATACATAAATAAATCTAGCAATATTTATTGAATGTCTAATATGATCCAAGCACTATTCTAAATACTGAGTATACAGCAGTGGCCAAAACAGGTAAAAAAACATTCTTGTCATTATGGAGTTTATATTCCAGTAGGAGAGAGGGACCTTAAGCAAGGTAATATGTAAAGCAAACTATATATTAAGATAGTGGTAGGATGAAAAAAAGGGGCAAACCAGATAATAGAAATAGGATGTGGGCAACAGGGGGTGAGGGTGAGGGCAGGATTGGGGAGATGAGAGGACATTGGGGGGACAAGGACACATTTGTAATATCTTAATCAATAAAGGGAAAAAGCTAAAGAAAAAAAGAGAGAGAGTAGGGGTATTGTATCATTTTTGTATCCTTAACCACCTGATATAGGTGCTTATTTAGGTGTCTATTAAATAATGTCAAAAATAAATAAATTAATGACAAAAAATGACCCCCTCCCCCAAAAAAGAAAAAGAAAAAAAAAAGAAATAGGAATCTGAGAAGGAATGTTTGTTAAAGCTTTAAAAACAGTGGTTAGGGAAGATCTCATTGAAAAGTTAATATTTGAGTGAAGAGCTATGGACAGTCATGGAGTGGTCCATGTTGATCTATGAGGAAGAAGCACATTGCCAACAGAGAACAGCAAGTGTATAGAAACTTAAGTAGGAATGGGTCTGGTATATTTAAGGAGGCCAGTGGTGCTAGGGAAGAGTTTGAGGCAGATAAAGCAACAGGAGATGCATTAGAGAGTTAAAGGATTTATTCTAAGTAAGATAAAAAGCCACTGCAAAAATTTGATATGGAGAATAGCATAATCTGGCATGCTTTTTTAACAGAATCACTGTAGCTACTCTAGAATATCGATTGTTAAAGAGTAAAGGTGGAAGGAGTTAGGCCCTAAACCAGGTGGGAATCATAGGAGTAGTGAAGGGATGAGAAGTGGTCATTTCCTGGTTATATTTTGAAGCTAGCGTTACTAGCGCTCTCAGACAGATTGGATATGGGTGTGAGTGCAGGAAAGAGAGAAATTAAGGATGACTGTGAAGTCTCTGAGTTGAGCAGATGCAGGGTTGCCACTGTCTGAGGGGGTGAGGATGTGGAGAAACAGTTTGGGAAAGGGGGTTTATGTTTTCAGTTTGGGACATGTAAATTGGATCTCTGTGGAAAACTCCATTTCAAAAAAGAGGTCCTGGCTGGAGATATAAAACAAAAAGTCATCCACATGCAGATGATTTGCTATGGACTTAATTGTGTGTCCCCCAAATTCATATTTTGAAGCCTTACCCTCAATGTGACTGTATTTGAGATAGGCCCTTTAAAGAGGTAAAGTTAAATGAAGTTATATGGGTATTTACAGGTATATTTTTCTATTTTCTATTTTCCTGTTTCCAATTGTTTCTTATTTATTTATTTGGGGTTAGGTGTTAGGTGGCTTCCTACACTAGTTGCCACAGTACAATTCTCCTACAAGTCTATCTCATTTTCTCAATATTTCTCTGAAGTTATACTGTATGTAGTACTCAGTTAAGAAAATGTTCATTTTAAATTTTCTGAGGAGTATCAGTAAATGAGTGAATAATGCAATCATCAGCAAAGCATCATGCTTATGGTGTATAATGTCACATTGTTGCCAGAGTTATAATACTTTTTATGACAGTTATATCAAAAGCATGTTGCCAAACATTTTTTTTAATATATATTTTATTGATTTTTCACAGAGAGGAAGGGAGAGGGATAGAGAGTTAGAAACATCGATCAGCTGCCTCCTGCACACCCCTTACTGGGGATGTGCCCGCAACCAAGGTAAATGCCCTTGACCGGAATCAAACCTGGAACCCTTCAGCCCGAAGGCCAGTGCTCTATCCATTGAGCCAAACCGGCTAGGGTCACCAATACTTTATAATTCTGTTTTGTTTATCTAGTTTTTAATTGATAGTGTTCTCTTATATCCTGTCATTAGCAGGAAATTTAACATTCTTATCCAACACTCTCATTTTAAGGTGAGAAATAGTGAGATACATAGAAAATATACGATGTGAAGAAGGCCACACATCTAGTACGTGTAATTTCTGGTCAGCTAACTCCAAACATCTCTGTTTCCATATAACTCATTAGCCCTTTCTCCAGTTCAAAAAAAAAAATGCATTAATTCTGTTATTCTCTATCTCTTCTTTTAAAACAGACCATGATATTTATGAAAAGTTAAATTTTCTAATAAAATAAGTCAGACATTTTTAGGACCTAGTTCAAAAACTGTTTCTACACTCATTTCAACTAAAAAACATCATTTTGTTCATTGAATTGTCTGCATAATAAAAATGTTGACCCCTAGAGGACAGTAAAGAACATTTCTGGATGTGATTTTTTTTTTCAGAAAATCATTAATCAATTTTGTAATTCACTAAAATGTCACTAAACTACAACTCAAGTGATTAAAGTTTACCAAAATTTTTCTATTAAATTATTATTAAAGACCTGGAACATTTTTAATTATGGGAAAGAAGACTAATCAAAAATAACAGATTTTATTTTTTATTTTGTACACAAGAATGTTAATTTTTATATGGCAAAGAGTTAAGCATTTTTAAAGAACCTTTTGCTTTTGCAGCCTTGTTCATATTTTGTCCCAAGGGACATAAGAAACCATGCCTTATAATTTATAGTATTTCTATTGTTTTCCTTCATTGAACTCTTCCGCATTACAATGTACTTGATATTCAACACTGAACTGCTTCAATTTTCTGTATAAATAGGAGCAAGTATTTTACATGCTGGACTCTAGTTCTACAGTGCTTCTCTGCCCATGTCATCCCTGGGAAATTCAAGGTATAGTTAGGCCGAATATTCTAGCTGCTGCAGCATTTGGTTAAAACTTCTATTTGAACATTTTCCCACAGTTCTGTAGTTAGCTGGAGAATCTGCTCTAAAATAAAGACTTGTCTTGCAGGCCGTGGCGCTGTCTCTCCATCAGAGAGGGCAGCGTCCCATCTCCTCCTCTAGGAATTCTCTTGTCTGTCTTTTCTAATCCTTCACCGCCCACCCCACCTAAGGTTCACCCATGGCCATGCTGAGTGCAGCACATCTACCCATTGCTTATGTAGTACACTGATATACCACAGACAAATCTCTACAAATTAAAGCAGACAATTAATGGCACCACTTTGTAATTAATGTTATGAAACCATTTGGTGTTGTTTTTGCATCTCAGAAACTCCCTTGGAGTTAGAGTGACACTGGGGCATGTTCCAAGCCATAGAAAAATGTCATGAGAAATATGAGTTACTTTTTAGCCAACATGGTTAAATACCTAGTGTATTCTCCCTACTTTTCCTCTTTTTCCCACTTCAGTGACTAGAGGGACGGGAGTCTAAGAGGAGCCATGGGATGGAAGAAGCTCAGATCTGTGAATCATTTCTTGGAGGAACTCTACTAGGGGTTTTATGGGCCCCGATGAGAGCGGGACCGAGGTGGATGGTGAAGCGAGTGAGCAGGCAGTGGGTGTGAGTGGGCGCCCGATTGTCCAGCTGATCGCTCCACAATGCCTCCACTGCTGCCCACTGCCAGCGCCATGTTCCATGCCTCCCCCTGGTGGTCAGTGCACATCATAGTGAGCGGTCGAACTCCTGTTCAAACCCCCAGTCAATTTTTGTCAGTGCACATCATAGTGAGCGGTCGAACTCCTGTTCAAACCCCCAGTCAAACAATTTGCATATTAGGCTTTAATTATATAGGATGCATGAAAAACGAATGACCAAGTTCAGTATGATGGTTATTTTTAGAGATGGAAGGGCAGTTTTGGTAGAGTACTCAGGAAATTTCAATAATATCTGTAATGTTTTGTTTCTATAAAATAGATTCTGAGTCAAATTTGACAAAGTGTTAGAATTTAATACAGCTGAATGTGGAGTCTCTGGATGTGTGTTATATCGTTCTCTGTTTTGGGTGGGTGTTTGGTTTTTTTGCCTGTATTTTGAAATATTTTAAAAAATGAACACTAATGATAGGTAGATGTTTAGATAGAAGTTTATAAATCATAAATAGCTGGGGAGAAAATGTTGATATATTCGTCAAACATGTAAAATTAGATTGAAGCACAAATCATAAAACTTGAAAAGGGGAAGCGTTTTTTCCCTTTCCAGAGAAATGTATTTTGCTTAGAGAGTATAAACATATGAGCCGCCCCGGAGTTGGAACAGTTTGAAAAACACAAAGTGAAGCCTGGATTAGTCATATTCATAAAACCCACCGCCAGGGCTTGGACCACGCTCACCGCGGAGAGCAGGCCCGCGCGCCCACAGACAGATCTCCGTGGGCACAGTCTGGCCCGCGTCTGGTACATGTTGCACTTTCCCGGCAGGCATGACCATTTGGCCCCATGTAGGACCTCACTTCCATCCATCCATCCTGCACCTGGTTTTTAGCCCCAGGCAAGCAGTACAAAATGTAGATGTCCGTGGCTCAGCCCCACAGCCCTCTTGCTGCCAGTTTTCTTAGTATTGGCTGCCCAGACCGTTCACAGCTGGGCTGGATGCCTATTGCGCCCCCTCAACCGAGAGCAGGATCCCTGTTGCAGGCTCTGTGCGTGTCCACAGTCCATCAGGAAAGACAGGCGTGCCCTGATCACACAGTGGAGTTCACCCCAGCGGCAGCAATAACAGGAGGCCTTCAGGACAACATTGTGTTGATTCGCATACTGGCTCCTTGTCGGTTGCAGAGGAATGGTATATCTCTGCCCATGCCCGCCAGAATCTTGTAAAGTTACAGGGAGCCTTAACGTCTCAACAACACCTTATTCTCTCAAGTCTATGTCCTTGAAACAGCTCCTGGTGTAGGGGACGGTGGGCCCACGGTAGATTCCAAGGACAGTGAGTGGGTGAGGAGTCTCCAAAAGTCAGGATCACTGGTCAACTGAAAGCCACTTCCTCTCCAAGACCTGCTCCAACCAATTGCAAAGTCTTTACAGTTTGACTCTGAGCCACCAGTATCCTCTTTCACTAACTTTCCCCACTCAGTTGCACTTCCTTTCGTTTTCCAGGTACCTTGACCTTGGTATTCCATCTGCCATTAAAACTGCAAATTGTCTCATGCCTTCATTTTCACCTGGACTAAAACTTATTCGCACCGAATTGTTAACTCCCTGATGTTTTAACACTTTTGAGTTTATTTTACTTTTGCCATAGAAAGACGTTCTCTCCATCAGTGGCAATGAGGCTTTTTTTTTTTAAAAAAAGTGCCAGTTTTAAAAATCTAATGTCTTAGTTACTAATATAACTAACACTTTGTTAGCACTCACTATGTTCCAGGCACTCTTGGGATTCTTTTTAACATATATTAACACATTTAATCCTTGTTAACAGTTCTAGAAAACAGGTACGATCATAGTCCTTATTTTGCAAATAATGAAAATGAATCCCAGAGCAGTGAAGAGATGTTCCCGAAAAGCAACAGCTGGAAATTGGGGGAGCCAATCAAATAGGTCAGAGCCCATGAAATTCAAGCTTTGGGGAGGAGGATGCAGGAACATTGCTACATTAAAAGTGTAATATAGAGATGGCATGATACTTCACAACAATAAAAGTTGCCAGGGAAATGAGCCAACATTTCAATTAATCATATTTACTTGTACTAACAAAATAAACTGATCTCTGCATTGCTTACCATATTACCTTCATTAGTATGCAACACAGTAATTACAATGTAATCATTAAAGGAAAACCAGAGTAGGAAACAGAGAATTGATTTAAATAATTCTTAAAGTTCTTTATGTTTAACTAGAGGCCTGGTACATGAAAGTCATACACCAGTTGGGGAATTGTCCCTCAGCCCAGCCTGCACCCTCTCCAATCTGGGACTGCTGGCTCCCAACCGCTCGCCTGCCTGCCAGCCTGATCACCCCCTAACCACTCCCCTGACAGCCTGATGATGCCTAACTGCTCCCCTGCTGGCCCGATCACCCTCAACTGCCCTCCCCTGCTGGTCTGGTCACCCCCAACTGCCCTCCCCTGCCGGCCATCTTGTGAGTACATGGGGGCTGCCATCTTGTGCGAGGGTGTGATGGTCAATTTGCATATTACCTCTTTATTATATAGGATTATTATATAGGATAGTCTATGACAAGGTCTGGTCTGGATAGTGTTTTGGCAATGTTTTATTATAGAATGATGCTCTGTTAACACATTGTATGCGGGAAACGTATTTATACGTACTACCAGTGTAGTAGAGCACGGGACATGTATTAATACGTTTTTTATAGACTAGCGGTAGAATGTGGGTAATGTATAAATACGTAAACTAAAGTTATCATAATTTCACTGAACGTTGCCATTTGCGCAAAAAATTAGCAAAAATGGCCCATGCCACCTGTTAGCGCGCGATAAAAACTACCCGCAATCAATGTGTTAATATGATCATCTAATCATGCCTTAAACATTATAAAGAAAAGGGAAATAAATACTTTGTTTCTGTTGTCCAATGTTCCGTGTCTTTGTTTTGAACCCTATTATTCAGCTGATTGTGAACTGACTCGTGAGTCCTCATACCTGTTGAATACTTGAGACTTGAAATCCATTGCTGATTCAGTTCTGGAGACAGTAGTGTGTGTATTCAGAGGTGAGGCAGAAGAGGGAAAGGCTAAGAATAGCCCAGCCAGCATCTATCATGTGGAAGAGCCTAGAAGACACTGGGAAGTGGAGGTAGGCTTTGGGAGAGCTTAAGCCTGGAAGAAACCCAGATACTGGGAGGAGAACATGGAATCAGGAAATGTAAACAACAAGCCTGTCTCAGCGAAGACTGGTACCAAGCAGCTTAGTGAAATCTCACATAAAGAACAGTGTGTTCAGACAGATAAGATGAGGGCACATCCTTATGAGGATGAAGAGCAGCACTGAGCAGTCAAATGTCCAAGTTGACATGTGGAGAGTTGTACCAGGGACATATATAAGAATGGGAACTCCAACCCAGGATTTCACTCCCTGGGCAAAGAGAACAACAACAGGATTCAGATTCAAGTCTAAGCTACCAGTGAGACTGAGTCTCAGGGAATAAGGAGCAAGTTCTGAATCATATAAATTGCAAGGGTAAGTTGAAGTCTAGTCTTAGACTGTTCTGATGAACCTGTTTGAACATGACTCTTGCCTCTGATATTCTTTCAATAAGAGATTTTTGACCTCATTAATTCTTCCAGACTTAAGCACTCCTTTTTTTTTTCTTTCAAGTTCATATTGTGAGAGCCCAGAAAACATAAATTTCTATAGTAGCCATTATGTCAGAGGCAGGGATGTGAACTTGATGTTTGTGGGGCTTATGGAAGAGAAATACCAATGCAGTTTTTGCTACATTGCCTTGTTATTTATCAAAGAGAGGTCAAGACATTGTGTACCACTCATTGAGAAAGCTTCCTTGAATATGCACCACAGCTGAGACTGGCTGAGAATCTGGGACAGAACAGCACCTTTCACCAGAGGTGAGCAGAAACCTGGTTTAATTGTCAGCTTTGGCGGCAGACTAAGAATTCTTAGCTTATCTGCAAGAGCTTGGACGGCCCATCCAAATCTCTTGTTTTAACATGTTATTATTTTTTAATTTATCTTTATTATTGAAAGTATTACAAATGTTCCCTTTTTCTTCCCCCTTGGCCCCCTCTTCCCCCTCCCATCCCCTCCCCAGGCCTTTACCCCACATCACTGTTGTCTGTGTCCATGGGTTATGTACATAAGTTCTTTCTTTGGTTGATCTCTTCCCTCCCCACTCCCTCTTCCTTCTGAGGATTCTCAGTCTGTTGCATGTTTCCATGTCTCTGGATCTATTATGTTTGTCATTTTATTTTGTTCATTAGATTCCACATATGAGTGATAGCATGTGATATTTGTCTTTCTCTAACTAGTTCATTTTGCTTAGCATAATACTCTTTAGGTCCCTACTTGCTGCCTCAAAAGCAGTAAAATCTCTGACATTTCTCCCAGCAATATTTATTCTGACATATTTTCTCAGGCAAGGGAAACAAAAGGAAAAAATAAACAAATGGGACTACATCAAACTAAAGAGTTTTTGCATAGCACAGAAATCATCAACAAAACATAAAGATAACCTGAATCAATGAAAATATTTGCCAATGATGCATCTGATAAAGGGTTAATATCCAAAATGTATAAAGAACTCGACATAAAAAAAACAAATAACTCAATTAAAAAGTGAGCAGAGGACCTGAATAGATACTTCTCCTAAGACATACGTATACATGGCCAATAGACATATAAAAAGATGCTCAACATAACTATCCATCAGAGAAATGCAAATTAAAACCTCAATAAGATAACACCCTACACTTGCTTGAAAGGCTATCATGATAAATCAACAAACAAGTGTTGGCGCTTAATCAATAAACAACAAGTATGGGTGAGAATGTAGAGAAAAAGAAACACTCAGGCAATGTTGGTGGAAATGCAGACTGGTGCAGCCACTGTGGGAAACAGTGTGGAGGTTCCTCAAAAATCAAAAAATGGAATTGCCTTATGACCCAGTGATTCCACTTCTGGGCATATATTTGAAGAACCTAAAAGACAAATTAATTTAAAAGAACATATGCACCCCTATGTTAATTGTAGTATTATTTATAACTAGAGACCTGGTACACGAAATTTGAGCGCTCGAGGGGAGGGGAGGGTCCTTCAGCCTGGCCTGTGCCCTCTCACAGTCCAGGAACCCTCCAGGGATGTCCAACAGTCAGACATTCGTGTGGGAAGGGGGCCTAAGCTATTAGTTGGACATCCTTAGTGCTGCCACAGAGGTGGGAGTGGCTTCCGCCACCGCCACTGCACTTGCCAGCCATGAGCCTGCTTCTGGCTTCTGGCTGAGCGCACTGACCACCAAGGGGCAGTTCCTGCATTGAGCATCTGCCCCCTGTTGGTCAGTGCATGTCATAGCTATCAGTCGTTCCACCATTCGGTCAATTTGCATATTAGCCTTTTCTTATATAGGATAACAATGATATGGATGCAGCCCAAGTGCCCAACAGAAGATGAGTGGATAAAAAGAAATGGTGGTACATTTACACAATAGAATACTACTCAGCCATAAAAAAAGAATGAAATCTTACTATTTGCTAAAGCATGGATGGACCTGGAGAGTCTTATGCTAAAGAAAATAAGCCAGACGTAGAAAGACAAATACCACCTGATTCTACTTATATGTGGAATCTAACAACCTAAATGAACAAAGTAAAACCAGGCTTAAAGATATAGAGAACAAATTGATGGATGCCAGAGGGGAGGAGATTTGGGGGGCTGGATGAAAGAAGTGCGGAGATTAAGAAGTACAGATTTCTTGGGTCTACTGGGGCTTTGCAATTCTGGGATGCAAGTGGGAAATGTGAAAGCTTACTATCAACATTTACTTTCTCCAAAACCTAACTATCTCTGTTCTTGTTTCACTGTCTGGTTAGCCTGACATGTGAAAGGTTTCCTTTGATTTAAATTTCCTAAGAAACAGTGAACCTCCTGAACTCATTCCTTGCATAAATACTAAATGCTTATAAGAATGAATATGACACTTTCCCCACCCTTGAGAAACTCCGTTGTAATGAAAAGAAACCATCAGGCAAATGATCCGCAGGTAATGCAACAATAGTCTGGAGGGATGACGAGCAGAACCGTTAGCCAGAGGGCACAGATAGACTTCACAAGCAAGGCACCACGTAAGCTAAAATTTTAAGGACATGTAAGTGCTTACCAGGTAAATAAAATAGAAAAGGGTATTTCTTGGCAAATGGCATGTGAAATATATGTATGACTAAATGATTTAGTAAATCCAGAAAAAGGGTTACATCTAATTTATCAATAAAATAAAAAGAATTGCAATGTCTTTTTTATGTGATAAAACAAATAGTTATGATTTGGAAAACATGCTATTCAGATATCATATTTATCAGACATTCAACTTTCATCAATTGTAAAATGTTCCCAATAAATAACTTTTTCTGGTGCACATTTTATTGTAAAGGAAGTCCCAAATTCTTCTTTGGTTTTGATTTTATCTCACACATTTTTAATATTCATCAGTAATAGGTTCTCGTCTCTGTTCTTAAGTATGACATTCCGTTCCTTTAACTCTCTTTTATAATTATGGTTAATGCCACTCCATGCAGTTGCCACCAGATGGTAATGAAGAGTAGCCTGGCTTCGTAATCTTCTGAGGACCAAATATATTGCCGTTCTGTCGTGTTGAGTCTTCACAGGAAAATTTAGTTGCAAATGTGTGGGCTTGATGGCAGACAGTGTACACCTGTGATACTCTGCTTATTTACTTGGTGTAAATCTGATCTGTGAATCAGCATTGAGAACCTTAAAATACTGGGAAAGTCACACAAATATCTGCCATTATGATTTTCTTTAAATATTTCTGTTATTTAAATATTTTGAAGAGCCGAATATATGTATCTAGAATAATTAGTAAAAATAAATATATCCTTTAGGCTAATTTAGTTTTCTTCTATTTATGTACATATTTGAATAGGAATCTCAATATCACTAGTAAAAAAACTGATAAAACGAAAAGATCTAATGAAAATATGTATAATAAAATATACAATACATTCCACATCTTTGCTTCTTGGGCTTATTTAATTGCCAAGTATGTGCCTGCACTATTATTTTCCCCAAAGCTTATAAATAAAATGGTGCTATTTCTTTCAAGGCTTAGCCCTGCCCCCATTTTTTTAAGAGTCAAGAATAGTTTTAGTTGAATAATTGCACTATACACAATTTGTTTTATTTTTTTTGCTGGTGTTTCATAATCTCCAAAATTCCTATAATAAACATGTATTATTTAACTGATTAAAATATATATATATATAAAATTAAAATATAGTGATTAATTTAGAACCAAAATTATGGCTCATGTGTATTAACATTCATAAATGCTCCCATGAGTCCTTACCTCTGTCACAAATTATAGGCCACAATGACAATAAGCTATTATAAGATAAGATTCAAAATTCTATAATAATTTCATACCACTTTTGGGGGAACAATTTATTGGCATTTGAAAGAAAAGAGAACATTTTTAACTTGTTGAATGGACATAGTGATTAAATTTTACTTTACCTAAAAGATTCGATAAACAGTCTTGTATCTCCACACTGCGTGTGCTAAATTGGGGTTCTTCTAAGAGACTGAGCCAATAGGGAGGAGGGAACAGAGAAGTGAGGGGGGGGCGAGAGAGAGAGAGAGAGAGAGAGAGAGAGAGATCATGTATTTTAAGAAATTGGCTCACAGAATAATGGAGACGGGCATGTCCAAGATCTGAACTCTAGGGTGGGTCAGCGGACTGGCAAATCAGGAAAGAGTTCCAGTTCAAGTCTGAAGGTGGTCCAATGGCAGAATTCCCCCTTCCTCTGGGTAGGACAGTCTTTTTTCTATCAAGGCCTTCGGCTGGTTGGATGAGGCCCACCCATGTCATGGAGCATAATCTACTTTATTCAAATCTTCAGGTTTAAATATTAACCTCATCTAAAAAATTCCTTCACAGGAGCATCTAGAACAATGTTTGACCATATATCTGTGTACTGTGGCCAAGCCAAACTGACACATAAAATTATATATCACACCATTTTTATAAAATGTTCTTGACTTTTTCTATGAATATTACAGGCATATAAAAAGTATATATGATAATCTTCAAAGATGGCCACCCAATGAACCATGTCTCCCAGTAACCTGACCTTGTGCATCCCCTCTATATGGACCTGATTGGGTCCTGCAACTTAATTTGACCAGTAGAATGCAAGAGTGGTGTCACTCTATGACTTCCAAGGCTTGTTCAGTCAAACCTTCTGATAACTGCACCCGTACCCACCGTCTAACCACCCAGGGTGAGGAATTTCCGAGGAGAACAGCCAAATGAGCCTTGTCTAGCCATGAATACTGAGAGATCATCATAAATTGCTGTTTTAAGCTAGTTTTTAATGCTTTGTTATATACGGCAAAAGATAATCAGAAAAATATGAAAAGGTAATGTAATGAAAACCCAAATGTCTATTACCAGATTTGTCAAGATTTAACATTTTGTCCTATTTGCTTCAGATTTAAAAAAATGAAATAAAGCATTAAATAAAAAGTTGTAGTAGCCAATGTTCCTTATTCCACAGATACTCATTATCTCTAATTTGGTATTAACTTTCCCAAGCAGCTTTCAGGTCACTACAGATGTACTATTAAACAATGTACATTATCTTTTATGCTTTAAATTTTGTATGAATAATATTTTACTGAAGGTATTATTCCACCACTTGCATTTTATTTACATTATATTCCTGACATATACCATATTAATACATATACCTGATTTCTTTCATTTTAATTGCTTAATAGTACTCAATTTATACCACAATATTATGTATCCATTTCCCTGCTAAAGAACATTTAATTTGTTTCTAATTGTCCACTATTACAAATATACTGTTGTATGTTTAGGAGTTTCTATGGCCTATAAAACAGGCATGAGATGGCTTGATCATAGGGTATGATCATAATTAACTTTAATATTTTGCCAAATGGCTTTCCAAATTGGTGGTATTAGTCCCATATCACTCTTGAAACAAGACAATATAGAAAGAGAACTAATATGTATAATCTAACAATGCTAAACTCATAGAAACAGAGTAATTAGTGTTTGCCAAGGGTTGGGGTGTGGGAGATGTTGATCAAAGGGTACACATTTTCAATTACAAGGTGCAGAAGTTCTAGGAATCTAAAATATAACAAGGTGAGTACAGTTGACAATACTGTGTTGTATACTTGAAATTTACTGAGAGAATAGATCTTAAATGTTCATACTACACATACAAATAAAGGTAACTATATAATGGGATGGATGTGTTAACTAACGTTATTGTGCTAATCATTTCACAATACATAACATACAAATAAAGGTAACTATATAATGGGATGGATGTGTTAACTAACGTTATTGTGCTAATCATTTCACAATACATACACATATCAAATTAAAAAAAAAAACAGAAAAAAATTCTTCCGAAGTAATTCTCCAGATAAACTGAATAAAATCTTGACCTTTCTATTTTTTGGTCATGTAACTAACTATGAGTAAATTACTTGAAATTTTTAAGGTTCAGTTTCTTTACAAAATTTGGAAATGAATATCTAACTACAATTGTGTTTTTCTGAACATTTAAATTATATTAGCTATGAATAAATAAGAATTGGTATTATTACAATAATAAAGATCATCATCATCATCATTACTAGATATAATAATAACAAGTATAGCTTGTATGGCTTAATGAACTTACAAACTCATATATATATATTAGTTTCATTTTTTTGTATAGTTGAAGCTTCAGCACTGTTATAGAATGAATTATGTTTCCCCAACCAAATTCATATTCTTTTTTAAAAATATTTTTTTTATTGATTTCAGAAGGGAAGGGAGAGGGAGAGAGAGAAATATCAATGATGAGAAAGAAAAATTGACCAGCTGCCTCCTGCACGTCCCACATTGGAGACTGAGCACGCAACCCTGGCATGTGCTCTGATGGAGAATCAAACTATGACCTCTTGGTTCATAGGTCGACACTCAACAACTGAGCTGGCCAGGCACCAAATTCATATTCCTAAGTCCTAACCCCCAGTGCCTCAGAATGTGACTCGATTTGGAAATAAGATTTTAAAAAGACAATTGAGTTAAACTAAGATCTTTAGAGTGGTTCTTAATCCAATATGACTATGTCCTCTTAAGAAGAGGAAATTTGGACACAGACATGCATGCATACATAAAAAAAGACCATATAAAGAGACAGTGAGGAGATCACCATCAATAAACTGTGGAGAGAGGCCTCAGAGAACACAACCCTAAAAAAAAGAAAGAAAGGAAGGAAGGAAGGAAGGAAGGAAGGAAGGAAGGAAGGGAAAGAAAGGAAGGAAGAAAATAAAGATAATATACTTATCACAAAGTAGGAACTTGGCAGCAAATTTAACAATATGTTTAATTTGGGGCACTATTGGTAATGCATAAATTGACCTTGCTAATCATTACTATCAGGTACTGGAAAAAAATATCTATCACTTGATAATAGTATTTTTCCCCCAGAAACTTGGAAATTCATACACATAAATGCGTGTAAAATCAAGGGAATGTTCCTTCTAATATTACTGTATAAACTTTATAAACCATTCACACACACACTCACACGAAATCATGGCTCTCTTTGGAATTGACTATAAAGTAGTCTTAAAATTACTCTAAGAAGTCATTCCAAAATTCAAGCTCTAAAAAATAAAATAATGCTTCTCACATTATTAGCCATTTGAAAAGGAGTTTACAAAGTATTTATTAAATTCATTACTTGGATTCCAGGACCTTAAAATATATATTTTTCTATTTATTATAAAACATTGGATTTTCCAGCCGTAACTGGTTTGGCTCAGCGGATAGAGCATCGGCCTGAGGACTCAAGGGTCCCAGGTTCGATTCCAGTCAAGGTCATGTACCTTGGTTGCGGGCACATCCCCAGTAGGGGGCGTGCAAGAGGCAGCTGATCGATGTTTCTCTCTCAGATGTTTCTCTCTATCCCTCTCCCTTCTTCTCTGTAAAAAATCAATAAAATATATATTTTTAAAAAAGCATTGGATTTTCCAATGAAACAAAAGCTGATATTAGAAAGCTAGTATTTCTTATTGTAATTTAAATGAATGAGGGATTTGGGAGACTATTAAGTATAGCTATATCACTTCAATGCCTAACTTAATCATGGAGAATTAGAAAAATACTTAATAACTTAAAAACAATATAATAGTTAAATTTTAAAATTTTATATATAGAAATTATTCAGATAGGATACACATGTTGCCCAAATTTTATTCTTTCAAATAATCACATTGAAATAACTAAATCTGCACTAGCTATATGGCAAAAAAATTACTTATTTTGGAAGCAATATCAACTGCTATTATGAAATGTTCATTCAAATAGAATCTGTTAAGGTACCCCAGATTATTATTTTTATGTAGTAATTTTTAATACAATAGACACAGTTTTGAGACCTGTTAAGAATGGATATCAAAATCTATCACCAGACAATAACAGGCCAGCATACAAGTAAACTTTCAGTAGAAGCTTTGGTTTCATACCAACAAGGAAAGGCCTGACTAAAGAGCATCAAATTGATTCTTCTCACTTATCTTAAATACATGGGACAAAGAAATGCATTCGCATAAAAGTAATTGGTAGCTTCTATACTCTTGAAACCAAAATGTTTCAACTACTGTATATCGACAAACATCCATATTTTAAAAAAGTGATTCACATCATTACCCTTTTCAAATGGTTAAAATTGGTTCAATATTTACCAGAAATAATTAAGGGAAAGTAAGAACAGGTTGAAACCTTTCAAATTATTCATTTTATTTGGTCATTTGATACATTCATAACAAATACCTTTAAAGGAGATCCAAAGTCAACATAATAGTGTATAGAAACTGGCAATCGAAAGTTTACCAAATGAGATAGAGATGACTGTCACACATTAGTCACGAGTGTTTAATCACTTGGTTGAGTGTTCTACTACATGTGTTATCTTTTATATTAAAACATCAGTCCATACTATAGTTGTCCATAACCTTTGAGAAACTGATGAAAGTTATGAACAGTCCCACAGAAATACGAATACTTACATGCATTCATTTTCAAGGAATTTCATAATTATTGTGGACTCTGGGGGTCCATCCTAAGACTTTAGGAGTAGGATGATCTATATTATTTGCATCCCACCAAATCAGATATAAATCTCCATGGTAAATTTATAATATGTGGCTGACATAATACAATGATGTCTGGGGATAGCGTACTTGGACCCAATTCAAATTCTATTAAACAGAGCAATCAAAGACTTATGTCACCTTTAAAGAAAAAACTTAAGAGGTATAACTGAACACCTTCATAAGTCTGCACTCACTTTTCCTCTCTCTCTCTCTCTCTCTCTCTCTCTCTCTCACACACACACACACACACACACACACACACACACACACACACACATTTTTCTCTTTTCCCTGTATCTCTCCTCTCCCTCTCCCCAGCCATCCTTTCTACCTCCCTAAAGCAACAAACCTCTGAATTCAGTCAGCTCTATTATGGAAGAAAAGAGTGTCTGTTGAGTGTCACACAAAGCAAAAGATGTAGTGATTTTGTCTCCATCTCTCCCCCTCTTTTGAGGAAACAGTGGGACAGGATAGCGAGGCCCTGTGTCTGCCAGGTGGGGGGCAGGTATAGTAAAGGAATTCGGTATCTTCACAGCAACAGCTTGGGAAATGCATCTACTACAGAGTGAGGCTCAAGTCCACTTCCGAATAGTTCAGGAGTCCGCTCAGCGAGTTGCAAGCCCTTTTGCCAGAAAGAATCTCAGTTCTTTCGCGCCCCCCCCTCCCGCCCCCCAGCACCTAAAAGGGAGTCTCAGAGGTGGCTTTCAGTCTGGACCTCATCACTTCCCTGACCGCGGTCTCCCACCCTTCCGCCCAGCAAGCCTTTGTCATCTGCCCTTTTTCCGCCCCCAGCCTGAAAATGGGTGCAAACAGGTCCCGAACAACCTTAGGAGGGAGGAGCTTCCTTGGTTGGATCCAAATCCCAGCGGTAGAGAGGGGGACCGAGAACGAGAAGTGCAAGCTAAGCAGGGCCGTGGGCAGTGATGCGCTTGGGGTGGGGGCGCGTGGACCCCTCCTCGCGCGGGGAGACCCCGGCCCTGCGCCCCAGAGTTCAAGGTCGGGAAGAACTTGCTCAGCTTTCCGGCGAGAGCGAACCACCACCAACCCGGGAGCTGCGGGGTGCGGGCACGAAAGGGTGCTGATCGGTGTACTTCGCTCTCCATCCACAGCGGGAGCTCCGCGAGGGAGGCGGGGGGAGTGAGCGCGGGCCAGTGTGAGCGCGAGTGTGCGCACGCCGTGCAGAGCTCTGCCCTCGCCTCGCACCCTGCTCAGGGCATCCGGAGAGCCTGGAACCGTGATCAGGCTTAAAGTATGGCATGTTGCAAAGATGGTTTCTGCCAAGAAGGTACCCGCGATCGCGACGTCCTTCGGAGTCAGTTTCGCCCTCCTGCACATCCTGTGCCTGGAGGCTTGGTGAGTTCTCGGGGGTCCTGGGGGGTGGGGGGCCCTAGGGGAAGGTGGCGATGTGGCCTGCTCCCGGACCTCTGTGGCCGTCTGCCCCTCACAGGGCAAACCCGACCCTCCTGTCTGCGCTGTAAAGTCAGGAGCCGGAGCCAGGCTTTTCTGTGACTGCGTAGACGCGGAGAGCCGGAGGGCCACCGGGTGCAAAGAAGAGTGGGGGTGTTGGGGTTCGTGTGCGCGCGGTGCGTCTCCCTGACCCTTCCTCTCCATTATCCTTCAGCTTTGCCTCCTGTAGCCTGGGGCAACGACTCTTTCCATGGAAGATAAACCTGTTACCCACCTGTTCCGTGATTCTTAAAATAACCCCCTCCACCCCCGGTTTTTTTTTTTTTTTCATCCGCAGTTTAAACGAATCCCCAGGACAGAACCCAAAGGAGGAGAAATTATGCCCGGAAAATTTTACCCGCATCTTGGACAGTTTACTGGATGGTTACGACAACAGGCTGCGTCCTGGATTTGGGGGTATGAACGATTTCAAACGCTCAAGTGTGTCCTGTCTGTCCCTCTCTCCGTCTGCCTGTCTGTCTGTCTGTGGGAGTATCATTAGGTATGCCTCGCGTGTAAAATTGCAACATCAATCTATTTCTCTTCCTCTCCATCCCACCCTCCCCTCTGACACCCCTTCCTCCCTCTCCTCCCCTAAGAAAGACCTCTGGCAGGAAGACCGCCCCCAAACACACGTTCCCCCGCCCCCTCGGAAGCTTTGCTTCTCCCCCACACTAATTACCTCCCTGACTGCTGGGAGCGGGAGGTTGGAGGGGAAAGTAAAACATGGGAACTTGGGGCTCAGCTGCCCCGCTGCCTCGTGCCCTGAGCAGGGGGTTCCCCTGGACCTGGCCGTTTATCTCAGAGCAGGTCGCATCGGGAACAGCTGATCCTCTGTCCCCTGTGCTCCCACGTGCTGTCAGTCCCCCAGCCAAAACCTCGGCCTTGTTCTCTACCTAGGACATGAATCTGGGGCAGGAAGCTGCCTGCTCTGCTGGAGAACCCGGTTGTTTTCTCTTCTACAGTGGGAGGCATTTTTTTATTTATTTGGGGAGGGGCCATTTGCTTCTCTCCTAAGGCCTCGCAGTCAGAGGTGTTTCGGTTTTATTTCTATAATAAATATTTATAAAAGATCGAATAGAGGTGCATCCATAACAATACTGTTGCTCTTTTGCATACTTCTATTCCCTTTGCTTACATAACAAAAACCTGTGTGGCAGGCACTGTGCTAGGTTCAAGGTTCACGGAAACCTCAAGGTAACAATTCTTAACTTCAGACTCCCTCTCAGACCAATTCAGAGAAGACTACGGACTTCATCGGAAGTGTAGGCCCAGGTCTTCTGACCAACAAGGCCCTGTTTATTCCCATCACTCTGCACTTGATCCTTCTCAGGAAATGAGTTGAAGATACAGACTTTTTCTTAAGGGAGCTGACATTCTAGTAGCAGTAGTAATAACAACAATGACAACTGATATTGTAGGTATTTATTAGAATGCTCATATCATCTATTTCATAGGCATTACTGTTCAACCCTCACAACAACTGTGAGCGAAAGCTATTACTATTCCCATTTTACAGATGAAGAAACTGAGGCTTGGGAGGTCAGTAGCTGGTGCAAGTTTACATTTAGCAAGGGGCCCGGGCCTGATGTGAACCCAGTTCAGGTTGTGTATGTAAAAGACAAACCCATGCAGATTGGGAGGAGATCACATGCTGTTTGAAGAGGATCACATGACATGTAATGGAAGCTTGGAGGAATTTCAGCTTCCTATTGAGGATGTGTAGGGGATAAGATGATGGGAAAATGGAGAGAGTAAAAGGGAGCAGAACATTCCTGTGATAGAGTACAGGATTAGATGTGATATAGAAGGAGTGTGGTCCCGGGTTACAAAGACCTGTTGGGAAAAAAAAATAGAATTGGATAAAGTAGAACTGGATGAATCTTTGGAGTCCTTTTGTTCTTCTCGTTTGACAAAGATGTTTAGACAGGAACACAGCATATTAACAATGATAGACTGGAATCAGGCCAGGTCTTCTGATCCAAACCACTCTTTTCTGAAATTCATGAGAAGGTTATGGGGAGCCATGGAGGGTATTAATTCAACCTTTGTGTGTTGACAGTGATAAATCTGAGTGAGGAGGATGAAAGATTCTCCTGGTCCTTTTCACATTGCTTCTCCAGGGGTAGGCAGCTCAGCACTGTGATGGCCTTTAAGCAAATCTGAAAAGAGGCTCTCTTACAAAAGCGAATCATTCGTCAGTGCACAGTCTTTCATAAGTGACTGGGGAATTAACACTTTAGATCCAACATAATTTTGTGGAGAATGTTTCGGGTGATGTGATAGCATTTAAATCTATATGATGCCAATAAAAGAAGATTTATCTGCTCATAAAGGTTTTAAACGTGACATTTCAAGTAAAGGGGAGAAAAAGCAGGAGTATTAAATCACATGTTGCTTAAATATTCCTTAAAGAATTGATGCGCCTGAACATAAATTAAAGTGAAAATTTATAATCGAAACTATGGTTTTATTATTAAACGTTGAGAGCCAAAATAATATTTGCCCAGTTAGTTACGATACAAATTCTAATGGAAAAGGAAGAAGGGATCCACTGTAGATAGGCTCTTTTTACCAACTACCCTCTCCCATAATATTATACGGACAATAACATGAGTGAAATCAGTCTACGTGGGCCATCGCTGGATTTTGGTTAGCTGCAGTGCTGCTGAAATATCTCAAAGGCATTATTAGTCATCTTACTTGTCGCTGCCAAGTGATCTGCTTTACCCACCTGGAGATACTTTTTATAGTTTTATGGGAAGGGGTTGAATTCACCTTACTTCTAGTGTTAGCAGTTGATTAATCAGTACAAATTTACTATAGCACAATTATTTTTGGCTCTGTTTATAAATATTGGTGTTAAATGTGATTCATTTTTTAGAAGTGGGTCATTGTCTGTAAATGCGTAGTATGCCAAATGTGACAAAGGAATAGTAATTCTCACCTGCAGAAAATGTGTAACCTGTTTACAGGCTGTTGTAAATGAAATAGAATTCACTGAAAGTAATAACAAAATGCATCCTTAGCTTAGACTCTTGGAAGCCACAAGTGTGATCCCTTCTTTGACATTTTATACTCTGTGGAAAGTTTGGCATTTTAAAAATAAAATGAAAACAATTCAGGTTTTGACCAGTATGCTATAAATATGGATCTACATCCTGGTTCCTTTCATCCTGCCTTTGCTCTTTGTGGAGCATTGACTTCATATCTGTTTGTACAACTTCGCTGTGTTCCATTTAAAGTAAAGCTGAAAGCAAAGATCTGAATTGAAACCGGACGGTGTGTGATTGCTCAGTAGGCCAGGCAAGGGTTGAAATAGATTTAGAAACTAAATTACATATTTTTAACTCAGCAGCACAGCTTGCAATGGGGGAACTAAAAGGAACTGAAATAGTTCTCTTCTTTTCATCCCTCCAGGATCTCCTCTCACTGGTTTCCCACATTCTCCAATTGGAGAAGAAAAGGGGGAAAGGTGAGAAGAGAAGGAAGGAGGCATGGTGTGAAAGCTAGATTAGGACTTCTGATGGGTGAAGTTTATTCAGCCTCTGACAAATCAGTCTGCTAGCATCCTGAAGTAGCTTCTACCTGCTTAGAAGTGGCATCCAAGCAAACCCTTCCACAGAGGAGCTAGAAAAGCATCCCCCTGCGCCATTATCCACTTTCAACACTGTTGTAAGTCTTCTGAAAGATGCACAGCTAAGGTCCTGACCACCAGGAGATTGTTCAGGAAGCCAGCCCTTACCCATTTCCCACTTATTGAAGGCTTACACAAACTGTTGTTCATCTCAGCCTCTTGGTGTACATGATTTGAAATAATAAATGCTTAGCCTATATAATATAAAAGGCTAATATGTAAATAGACCGAACGGTGGAACGACTGGTTGCTATGACGTGCACTGACCACCAGGGGGCAGATGCTTGACGCAGGAGCTGCCTCCTGGTGGTCAGTGCACTCCCACAGGGGGAGCGCCGCTTAGCCAGAAGCGGGGCTTATAGCTGGTGAGCACAGTGGATGTGGTGGGAGCCTCTCCCGCCTCCGCAGCAGCACTGGGATCCCTTGGGGAATGTCCGCCTGCTGGCATAGTCTCGCTCCCTGCAGGCCTAAGCCAGCAGACGGACATCCCCAAGGGGTCCCAGACTGCGAGAGGGCACAGGCCAGGCTGACAGACTCCCCTTCCCCCCACCCCCCCATCCCCCAGTGCACGATTTTCATGCACCGGGCCTCAATATATAAAATTGCCTTAGAACATCTTTCTCAACCTCTCTGAAATAAGAGTGGAGCATTAGGGTCAGCTTTGCAAGGGTGCTCACTAGCATAATAGGATTTCACATTCATGGAGTCCTCTAAAGTTTTGAAAACATTTTCATATAACAATATCAAATAAGATTATTATAATAACACAACAAAATAAACAGGGCAGACATCATTTCTGTTACAAAGGGCGCTAGAGAAAAGTTCCAATGAATTGCCCAAGAACCCTTGAACTAATAGTGGACAAGACCACCACCCACACCTTAGTCTTTAAAAACCTTAAGCTACTGCTGTATTGCTACCTCCATTTCTAAGTCTTCCTTAAATCCTTCTGTTTACCAAGAGTCAGATTTTCATTAACATTTCTTCTTGTTACTATCTAAGTAGGTCATTAAAATAAGCAAAACTACATTTCCCCCAAAGGAATGAAATGAGAACTTTTATTTTAAAGCTTTAATAACATTTTAAAATGGAAAAGCCAACATGGCAAAGTGTATATATACACTTAGGTAAATTTTGAATAATTTTCCACATAAATGAAAATGGCCTCACAACATTTTCAAATAGTCTATATCTCAACTTAAAAATTAAATATATTTTCTGTTTATATTCAATTAATTAGCTTTATTAATTTTCTGTCAACAGAAAAATATTTTTAAAAAAATATATAGATGAAAAGAACTCTTCATATCCACAAAGCAGCAGGAAATTACAGCTTCATTCTCTTCTGATTTGCCATATTTATTCATTCATTCATTCAACCAGTAGATATTTAGACTACTATGTGTCAGTAGCAATGTTAGGATGTGAAGATATAATTTTTAATCAGACACAAGCCCTGGTGAAGTTAATAGCTAAGTGGTGTAGAGAGATGAAAAAAAAAAACAAAGAAAAAACAAAAACAAAGATGTTGCTATGGGACAATGCAGTAGCAAGGTAAGAATAGAGAATAAATAGGGTGAGGGGACTATTTTAGATACGGTGGTCAAAGAAGTCTTTGAAGCTGAGACCTAAGGGTGCCAGACATGGAAAGGGTAAGCAAAAGTTCTTTTCATGCAAAAAAGCAAACAAACAAACAAAAGCAACAGAAAATTCTAAAGATCCCAAGGATTCTACGAAATTAATGTGATTTAGATAGTGAAAGGAATTCATTGTGCTGTACCCAGAAAGCAGGAGGACGAATCTCACAGGACTAGTTTGGAGTGGTAGGCCAAAGCCATATCAGGCAAGACCTTAAATATCCTCCTTTAAAGGAGCTTAGATTATTCTTTTAGTGAACTTGGAAGCCATTGGAGTTTTTAGCTAATATTGAAGGTAATAACATCCCATGACTTAGATTGTAATGTGACATCTCTGGCTACAGAATAAAGGCTTAGAAG
>NW_006287459.1:1300948-1306540 GCF_000327345.1 Myotis davidii | reverse complement strand
GTGTTCCACTTCTTTATGCGTTCATTGGTTGATTCTTGTATGTGCCCTGAGCAGGGATTGAACCCACCACCTTGACATATAGAGATGATGCTCTACCCAAGTGAGCTACCCAGCCAGGGCCCCAAGGAGAATTTTCAAAGGCTCACCTTGGTTGCTGGATTGAGAACAGGCAGTCAGGGGTCAGGGTCCAAGGCAAATGTAGAGGTTTTCACAATAAATTAGGCAAGAGATGATGGGCATTTTGACCAAGTTGGTGGCAGAGAAGTTTGTAAGGTTGTAAGGAATGATTGGTTTCTGGTTATATTTTAAAGTCCAAGTCTACTGATGTCAACTAGAATGTAGGATGTGAGAAAAAGGGAGGTATCAAGTCTGACTCCAAAGTTTTTGGCCTGAACATTTAGAAAACTGGAGTTGCCAAGACTGTGGCAGAAGCAAACTGGGGATGCAGATGAATAATTTGCATGCGGATATCTTAAGTTTGGGATTCCTATTAGATATTAAATGGAGATGAGTCTGGAATGCAGGGATGATGGGTATGACAATATATATGAAATTTAAAGCCATAACACTAAAGGGATTATCAAGGAGTTAAAGGGTCATAGAAAGGAGGTCCACATATTTGATCTATGAAATCTGCAGTGTTAGGAAGTGGGAAAAGTGGAGAAGGAATCTCTGTCCCAGGAAGACTAAGGAGTGGTCTTTGAGGTAGAAGGAAAACCGTGCAAGGAGAGTATATATACTGGATGTATGTTAAATTTTCTTTTTCAAAGAGGAGGCAGAATTGATCAATTACATCTAATTCTCTTGACAGATTAAGAAAGATAACATAGAATTGACCACTAGATTTACCAATATTTATAACTTTAGTAATTTGGACAAGCTCAGCCTGGTGGTGTGATGGGTATGTACTTTTGGATGGGTTCAAGAGAGAATGGGAGTCTTTTGTCTGGGCATTTGTACAGGGGAGCAGGACAATTGGATGGTAAATGGAAGGGGAAGTAGAATCAAAAGAGCCTTTTTAAAAATGGGAGAAATAAGATTATTTGTTAAAGTTTGTGAGAATAGTTACTACCAAAAGGGCAAAAACGAATGATACTGACAAAGAGAATTTTAGTGGATCCTGAGCATGAAAACCAAATTACAATTGATGATGGAGTGAATAAAGAGGGAAGAATTAGAGGCAATGAATATAGTTTTTTATTTGGGGTTTGTTATCCCCAGAAACTTACAAGTGAAAGTGAAGAGAAGAGGGAAGGTTGCCTCTTCATTAAGATTAGAAATAGTGTATTATGTTTGTGTACTACTAGAATAATCTTTTCAAGGATAATTTAATATTAGATTGGATGGAAGGGATAACTGAAAGAATGATGCCCTTGAGAAGACAAGAGACTATGGAACCCAGAACATAATTTACTTTCTTATGCTCTCAGTATAACAAAAAAAGATATATAGTGCTATTATATATTTGCTTTTGGGGGCGGCGGGGAAGGATACGCAAATTGCTTTTGGTGTTTCCTGAAATATAGGCATTGTAAAATCTAAATATAGGTTATTAGTAACTTGGTGGATGTTTAGATAATACTTCACTTGGTTGTTAGTTTTCTTTTAGATGAAAAGAAAATACATCATGTTACATTTGTTTATCATTCTCTAGGCCTTTTTACTGTATTTATTTTAAAAAGACTTTAGTGCACGCATTGGATTTTGATTACTCATCATTGGTTCATGACAGATTCTTATTATTGGTCACACATAGCCTTGTTTTTATTCACCCATTCATCTATTCCCTCATTTACCATTATATAATAAACATACCGGTTAAATCATCAAACAGCACAACCTTGGAGTCAACTTTTATTCTGGTGTGTGGTTTCCCTCATCCTATCTTCCTGTCTTCTCCACCCAAAGTAATCAGCATTCTGAGTCCTTTTAAAAATGACCCATAGCTTTTCTTTGAATATTGTTTTAGCTCAACTTTAGTTTTTAATAAATTACAGTTTTAAAATGTAATTGTTTTGAACATGATATATAATCGTTTGATGCTTTTTTCACTTACACTGCCATAGATCGATCACTTTGACTGCTGTGTGATATTCCCACTGCAAGGAACGAGTTTATTCATCTGCTCTGTTGGCAGGAGGCATTTTGCTTGTTTCCAAGATTGTAATGCTGTGAATGTTCTGGCCTAAATTTCCTGCTTTAAATGTACAAGAATTTGGTTTTTTGTGTGTTTTTTTGCATATGTATTCAGGAATAGATTTTTGTGGATCTTAGTGTAAGTGGGAGTTCAACTTGATGAGATAATGCCAAACTGTTTTCTGTGATAGTTTTACAAATTCAAACTCCCATTTACAGTGAATATGAGATTCAGGATCCACAAATCCTTCAGCTCTCCACATATATAAATATATGTACAATCTCCATAGAATCCTTGAAATGGTATTTTGTTTTGAAATGATTTCAATTTTTTTTATTTTTAATGTGGTTGAACAGCTTTTCAAATCTTTTTTTGCCTACAAGAGTTTTCCATCTGTGAATTGCATTTCATCTTTGCCCATATCTTACTGTCTTTTTTTTAAAAAATGTTTTTCATATTTATGTAATTTCTTTATTTAAAAAGTTGACCTGTACTGTGAGAAGGATCACAAGGATATAGGCAACACTAATCTTTAATGTCATCTAAGTGAAACTCTATAGTGTTCTCTGTGATATCAATTGATATCTTTTTGTTTGTTTAACATGCAGGAAGGCTAATATTTCTGTTTTTTAAATGATGAGCAAAATTAGAGATTTTAAGAAATATTTCACTCAAGATTCCTTATTGTTGTTGCTGTACTTCTTAAATACTTTAAGTTTCTTCTTTTTTGGAGATGCATCAGTAGTATTTAGTAAGAGAAACCTTGATGCATAGATGTAGATGTCTGAAAATCAGAAATGTCTCCTCTAGTGCATACGTGGGGAGGCCGTGTGGAGAACAAATATTGACTAGTTTCAACAGCACCAAAAGGCTAGGTCTTTCTCCTGGTGTGACAACAAACTGGCCACTGTTATTGGAAGAGAAATTAAATAGTGATATCCTTTGGCCAGGTCTATAGATCTAACGTAATTAACATTGGAAAATCATCTGATAAAATTGTTAATTGCCTTCCTACCTTGCAAGCCAGTGAGCTCCATTAATAATACCAGACTATTTCCCTGAATTTGATATTGTAGTTTTGGCTCTTTCAAAGATTGTTCAAAGTCACTTTATTTGCCTTACAAACTACCCACCATATTTTGGGATTAAAACACATCTCCTAAAGAAGTGGAATTTTTAAAATAGAACACATCTTTGATGTTATACAAATGTGTATAAAATTATGAGAAGTCCTCCCGAGCCAAAATTATCTGGTTTCTATGTCATTATACTCTTAGTAAGGCTGATTTGAACATCCTAAACAGTACTGTTAGAGGAAGCGTCCCTAAGAATTATTCTTAATTGCATAGCTACCATTATTCCCTGAGAACTGATTTATTGGAAACCTATTACATCTAAGGCCTGGGATTAGCTCTGGGAGTGGATACAAATATAAATAAGCTGCAGTTCCTGTTTTTATTGGGAAATATTTTTAGCTTAACTGATGTAACAAATGAATCTCAGTAATTTTTCCTTTGGGGAGGTTTTTACGTCACGACTGGGATGATATTAGGAACACAATCAAACACATAGTTACTCAGCATCTAGTATGTGCAAAGCACTATGACAGTTGGGGACTTCAAGGAGGCTTAGGATTCTGTCTTTGCTGTTAATGGGAGAAAGAGAGACTCAAGCTGAGCAAAGGCATAGAAAGAGCTGCAGGAACACAGTTCAGAAGCTACTCAGAAACAAAACAGGACATGTAGGCATGGCGGTTACATACTAGATATAAAGTTATATAACATAATTAATTACTAATTAATTATTTAAGGATATAATTAGTGTAGTAAAGCTAGAACATACTATGGAGATCAATACACGGGAGTTATAATTCTGACTTTGGCATAGAATATTTAATCTCTGATAGCTCAGTTTCCATATCCATAAAATTCTCATGATAATATCACCTTTGGGGGTTGGCAAGAGGATTAAATGAAATAGCAGCCCAGACCAATTTGGCTCAGTGGCTAGAGCGTCGGCCTATGGACTGAAGAGTCCCAGGTTCGATTCCAGTCAGGGGCATGTGCCTTGGTTGGGGGCACATCCCCAGTAGGGGGTGTGCAGGAGGCAGCTGATCCATGTTTCTCTCTCATGGATGTTTCTAACTCTCTATCCTTCTCCCTTCCTCTCTGTAAAAAATCAATAAAATATATATTTTTAAAAATGAAATAGCATATGGGAAGAGCCTTGTAGCCTGCCTTATACATAGTAAACCTTCAAGTCATAGAATTATTATATACCTGTTTATCGTCCTTTGGAGAAAACCCATTCACTGTGAGCAGTTCCACACACAACATGCCCCTTCATCTGTCCACTCCCCATCCTCTTGGTCATATCTCTAGTTCAGGGCACCATCATTCCTCAGCAGCACTAGGATGACAGCCTCTTAGAAGAACCTTTCTCGTGCTCTTGCCCCTCTAAACTTTGTTGTCCATACAACTGCCTGAGTGATTTTGTAAAACATACAATTCAGATCATAAAATTTCCTTACTTTGAATCCTCGATGATTAAAGGATACAAGTCAAGCATCTTATCACAACCTGTATGCAGAGGCAGAGCTGTGCGACATATGAGTGAGAACACTGGGGGAAAACATGGGAAAAACGATGAACCTCCGTATTTATTTGCTCAGATTGTCATAACAAAGTACCACAAACTGAGTAGCTTAAACAATAACAAGTTTATTTTTTCCCAGTTCTGGAGGCTTAACGTCCAAGATCAAGGTGTTAGCAGGGTGGGTGTCTTTTGAGTCCTCTACCTTTTGCTTAGAGATGGCTGTCTTGCCTCTGTGTCTTCACATGGTCTTTCTTCTGTGTGCTCCTGTGTTCTCATCTCCTTTTCTAAGGACGCAAGTCACATTAGCTTAGGGCCCATCCTACTGACCTTATCTTAGTTGAATTCCCTTTTTAAAGACCCTAACTCCAAATATGGTCACATTCTGAGGTAATGGGGGTTAAAACTTTAATATAAATTTGGGAGGACCGTAATTTAGCCCACAAGAACCTCTTTATGTGTCTCCCATCAGTCACTGCAATTTCTACAAGCTTTTCCCATGTAGTTTTAAGAACTGTTACTATAACATATATTATCAATATGTTGTTTAAAAGATGCCACTTTCAGAATATGTCCACTCACCCTGGTTTTTGCTCTGTCTCTGTGGCTTTTATTTCTTCTCATTCTCTTCTTCACTTGCTTTGCTCCAGTTCCACTGGCCTTTTCCTAGTCCCTAAACACACTAAGGTATTTTCTGCCTCTGAGCTTTTCCCCTAAAGTTCTCTGTGCCTGGGATGCGATCATTTCAGCTCTTTCTATGGTTTATGCTGGAAGAGTGGCTAAGAAATCAAGAGAGGTCCTCCCAGTCTCTCACACAATTACCAGCCGCTTTTGTTCCCCTTTTGAATGACAGTCTTCTCCCA
>NW_006287459.1:1298994-1300114 GCF_000327345.1 Myotis davidii | reverse complement strand
GGACTGAAGGGTCCCAGGTTCGATTCCGGTTAAGGGCATGTACCTTGGTTGCAGGCACATCCCCAGTAGGGAGTGTGCAGGAGGCAGCTGATCGATGCTTCTCTCTCTCATTGATGTTTCTAACTCTCTATCCCTCTCCCTTCCTCGCTGTAAAAAATCAATAAAATATATATTAGAAAAAATAAAAAATAAATAAAAATGAAAACTCATGACAGATCAGCTTGATCTATGCCTTTTCTCTGACTGTACTTCCAAAGGATATATATATATATATTTTTAGGATACTTATTCAGGAAAGAATTTTCTCATTTTCCTTCAAAGTATTTTTCTTTCTATGGCTCAGGCTTCATCCTAAACAGGAAGAAATATTCTGATTCATTTTTATGAGGATAACTTTAGACCTAGGGCATTAAGCTATACCAACTTCTCTTTGTCATTTTTGGAATAAATTCATTCATCCAACCAGTATCCAAGGGGAATAGTATATCTTGATAACAGATGTTATTTTTTTTCTTCAGTATGGAGTACATAGCCCCAGGTCATAGAGTATTATAAATCATCTTGTAAGGAAATGATGTTCAAGAAGACAATTTTTATCTTTGTTAATAATAAAAAGCTATATTATATATACAAATAAATACTATCGTTATTGAACACATTATGTTCTAGAGACAGGAACAAGTGATTTACATATGTTATTTCTGTTATTAAAACGTTTACCTCCGAGGATACATGACTTGGGCAAAATCAAACAATTAAAAAGTGTTAGACTCAAATTTGAATTCCAGAATTCTTGATTTTACACATCATGCTAAATCCAGGTTGTGGCAATTTTCCTTTGTCTACAGTCTGTGTCAGCCCATTGTCAAGATGCCAAACACACCCATGTATTTGTTCCTGCACCAGTCTTATTTAGGCTTAGGAAAGAATCTCAGTGTGGCCATTATCAGAAGCAAAGAGAAGCTACTACAGTGGGGCCTTGACTTACGAGTTTAATTCATTCCGTGACGGAGCTCGTAACTCAAATTACTTGCATGTCAAATCAAAAGTGAAGAAGTGAGACACGTGATGCTGGGCTGATGTTGTGGCGTTCACTGTGACATTCGCTGTGCCAACTAGA
>NW_006287459.1:1277366-1298815 GCF_000327345.1 Myotis davidii | reverse complement strand
TTTGTTGCAGACTTTATGTTTTTCTCCTCCTTACCTTGCGGCTAAGTTCCCTCTTTTTAAAAGCTCGCTTCTTTACTAAAAGGCCAATCAGATGACGGACTGTAAAAAAATTACAAAGGCTAAAGCTTTTGTTCTCTGCACTGCCTGCCTTAACAGTGCCTGGGGGTGATATATCTTTGAAGAAACAAGTTTCTGGTAAGTAATTGGTATTTTTTGGTTTTGATTTGTTTGGTTTGCTTGTAAGTAAACACTGCTTTCTGGTTTTGTTCTTCTTTTGGCTACATTTTTTTTTTGTAGAGATGCATTATCTCACTGAAAATTGAAGATGTTTGTAAAAATATGAGATGTCGTATCTGTATTTACTCTTTGATTATCAAAGCCCACCTTGCCTGTAAAATTGGTAATTATTTTTTCACACTTATTTACTTCATACCCACTAGGTCCTGTTACAGAAGTAAAAACTGACATATATGTCACCAGCTTTGGACCTGTTTCTGATGTTGAAATGGTAGGTAGTTAAGAAAATTTAATGTACTTTTTGAGATTTGAAGAAAAGAAACAGAAAAGAGGGCAATTAATATGTATTTTGCTGTCAATCACACAAAGTTAGAGCTAGGAAGTCAAAGAACAGCCTAATTAGGCTCAGAAGTTTATAAGAAGTACGACATTGAATTTTCATTTTAGCTCTAACATTGGAGTTTTTGGCTTGGAGTCATTTTCAACAAAGAAAAGAACTTTCCTGTTACTGGTCTCCATGACACAACCTTGTACGTAGTATTCTTTTCCCTTAGAAAATTTTTGAAGGGGAGAAAAGTAGTGATTGCACTTAGTTTTGGTATGAAACTTTATATTGTAGTCCTGATTGCATTTAGTGTTCCATGTTGGCTCAATGGCTCATTCCTCATCCCCACCCGCCCCTTCTCTCCCTTGCTTTCTCTCATGTTTAAGGAACTTAGAAAACCAAGCACTGGCAAGATGAATCCATCCATTCAATTGTGCTAATATTAAATATGTTTTGTTTCAAGGTCAAACACTTTGACCACTTAACTTTTTTACTTGACTCTGGGGCTTCTGCACTAATTTTAACCAGTTAACTGCCACGCATCCAAAACGGAAACCAGCTTCACATGCCACGATATTTTGAACTTAATTAAAAAAACAATTTGCAATGAATAAAAATAAATATATTACAATTCGGGTGTTCTTGAACATTTTCAGTTGCAAATGCTCACAAAAAATGATTTTAAAGCATCTATAGTTGCTTATGGCATACAAAGGGTTAATAAATTTTATGAGCATAAAGTTTATTCATATATTTTAATTTGTCTTAAAGACATGCTGACAATTTTATGGTTCATTGTGCAATGATATTTGTTACACAGTCACTAATTTTGCTGCCTGGTCTAAAGCAAAGTACAACTATGATTACCTGGTGCTGGCAGTTTTATTATATTTACAAGAGGCCCAGTGCATGAAATTCATGCAAGGAGCTCAGCCCTTGCAGCCCTGGCTTCGTCCGGAAGGTCGTTTGGCTGTCTGGTCTAATTAGCATATTACGTGTTTATTATTATAGATTATTATTTTTAAAAAATATTTTTATTGATTTTTTTAGAGAGAGAGGAAGGGAGAAGGAGAGAGAGAATCATTGATGTGAGAGTGGAACATTGATAGGTTGTCTCCTGCTCACCTTCTACTGGAGATGGAGCCCACAACCTGGGTATGTGCCCTGACTGGGAATTAACCCCCAACCTTCAGTGCACAGGATAATGCTCAACCAAGTGAGCCACACCAACCAGGGCTATAGTCATTATTTGTGAATGATTAATATGTATGGTAATTTATCTAATAAATGTATGGATACTAGTATAACATGCTTTAATTGTTGAAAATCTTTTTGTTCCATTAATTTAAGGAAGTTTCTGCTGCTATTAATTTAGTTTTTATTTGGGCAGTCTTTTATGTGAGTGGGAAAGAGACTAGAATTTAACTCATTTTTTTGTATATTTATGTGTAATCATCTGTTATTTGAATATGTCACAAACTACTTTTCTTAGGAGTACACAATGGATGTGTTCTTCAGACAGACATGGATTGACAAAAGACTAAAATATGATGGTCCCATTGAAATTTTGAGATTGAACAACATGATGGTAACAAAAGTATGGACTCCTGATACTTTCTTCAGGAATGGAAAGAAGTCTGTCTCACATAATATGACAGCCCCAAATAAGCTTTTTAGAATTATGAGAAATGGCACTATTTTATACACAATGAGGTAGTCTTTTTTTTCCTTATTCCCTTTTTATCTTTATTCTCCCTCCTTCTTTTCCTTCTTGCCTGTCTGCCTCCCTTTCTTCCTTCTTTCCTTCCTTCCTTTTAAGATTCTATAATTTTATTTTTAGAGAAAAAATTGATTCTAATTTTATTTTCCATCATAGACTCACCATAAGTGCGGAGTGTCCCATGAGATTGGTGGATTTCCCCATGGATGGTCATGCATGCCCTTTGAAATTTGGGAGTTGTAAGTTATAATAAAAATTTTGTTAGTGTTAATCATTATCTCATGTAAGCTGATAGCTATATATTTGCATACTTTTACATAATCCTATATTTAAATTTTTGTCCATGACAACAACTGTACAAAATTTGACTTTTAGGAGACTGTTTGTTATCTAATATATTTAAGTAAAGAAGCCAAAACAATCATCTTTCCCCCCAAAACCAAAACCTTATTTCTGCAGATAGCCTAGGTAGACTTGCTGTGTCATAAATAACAGGTTAATGGTTAGTGTGAAATTTAGGCCTCTGAACTCCTTGTGTTGGTGGTGTTACATAACACGTTATAAACTATTTTTATTTTGTTTTGTTTTGTTCTGTTACAAGCAGAGTCCTTTATGGCAGACTTGAAAAGAAAAAGGCCAAAGATGGGTCAGGGCTTTCTGACATGACATAGGTTAGAAAAATATAAGCAGCATTGTTAGTTTCAAAGTGGCTGAAGCATGACAAAAAGTATAGTAGGAGATTGGTCTGATCTGTAGGCAAGGCCAAGTAATACAGTGCCTTTGGAGGGCTTAACTAAGGGACGTGGTGTTCTTTGACTAACATTTCACAATTTCACTTTAGCTTTTCTATGGAGAATGGATTGTAGAGAGGCCAGAGAATAAAAGCAGAGAAGATTTGGAGGCTATTGTTTTAGTATAATCAAAGATTGAGATGGCTTAGAATCAGATGGTACTAGAGGAAAAGGCGTACGATCGATGGATTTGGGATATATTGTGGAAGTGAAAGCAAGAGGATGAATAGGAAAGAATATAGAATTCTTTTCCCCTAAGTTCCCTTCTCTGAAATGGCAGCAAAATGTGATTGCCTCTTCTAATGTCTGCCTCGAATATTTGATTTAATCAGAATTTGCCAAAAATAGATGCTGGTTTTTACTATTGCTTCAGATTCTTAGTCGCACTGATTGTGAAACTTGCCTGCTGTTATCATTGCTCATTGCTTAACTTAATGAGAATCAGCAGTCACCATTCTTTTTATAACCTCTGGTAAGCACAATAGTTAGTGGATGAACTTGAAGCTACAGAGACTCACTTGCTCCCTGACCAGTAACTCAGTGAGAGAAGATGAAAACAGAAAAATACATAGACAGACAAGTTGATCTAACTGGGGCCAGAATTAAAATTCATTTGAGCTATAGTAATTTATATTTCACTCAGATAGTTCTTATCTAGGGTTTTATCTTTTCCGCCCAATTCCACCACTCCACTCCCCCCCGCCCCCCAACCCCCGAGAGTTCTCATAGAAAGTACAGTGGGGCCTTGACTTACAAGTTTAATTCATTCCAAGACTGAACTCATTAAGGAGCTCGTTAACTCAAATTACTCTATCAACTCAATGCAAAAAATCGGCCAAGAGACAGCTGGTATCTCAAAAAACTCGTTAGTCGGGACACTCATAAGTCAAGGCCCCACTGTACTCTTCACAGTGACTTGAACATAGTTGGTAATCGATAAAGGCATGCACAAAATAAAGAAATTACTCCTTGGAAGTTGATTTTTTCAGATTTGGGATTAAAAAGAGAGATATAGCTTTCAATTACTTTCACCCATTTCATGCACCCCCCTACCCCCAACCTGGCTTCAAATATTAAATCATTAAGAAAAAGATTAGTCTAGCAAGGTAGGCTAGCCCAGAGAAGGCTTCCTGATTTAAAATATCAGGGGCAGGAACATAGTATTTGGGCACTTGTAATGTATGAGTAAGCATGAATACACTCCAGGAGATCAATATTGAGACATGACTATATACTGCTAAATGACGGCACAGGCCTCATAGTTTGTTTTGCAAAGTCCTTTGTAAAGACAGTTTCCCTAGGTATCAACTTCTTTTGTAGAATTAAACAATTCCACCGAGGACCTACTGTGCTCTAGCCATTTTAGGAAGGTTTGTGGAGCGTAGTACACAGTTTATCTTGGTTCTTTTGAACTTACTTGTGTGTGAGCCAGGCTTTCTGTTCTGGGCAGACTGGTAAGCAAGCAGCTGGTCTCCATTTACAATGAACATCGAATAATAGAAAATGGGCTTAAATTGCTGCTGGGAGGGATTTGTTGAAGATGGAAGGGGAAAATGTCCTGATTGTAAGAGTTTAAAGGTAGTGGAGCTGGTTGTGTAATTATATTCCCTGAAGAGCTTTACAAACCGCATAACCAGACAGCATGGATATTGCCCAAAGGCAGAGTCTGGAATAGGTGCCTCCTGGAGAGCTCGCCCAACAGTAGGGTTTATTTTGTTTTTGTTGTATTATTACAGGCAGCCTTTTATACGTATCTAATTGGCAGAGTTGTATTAGGACAGAAGAGTTAATATTGGTCAAGCATTGGAAGTGAATTGGAATGAAAAGAAGTAGCAATTTGGCTTTTTGGGGGGGTTTATTATTTCTGCTTTTCAACTGCTTATTAGTAGGGAAACATATCCAAGTGCATTGATGCAGACATAGCGTTATAGTTGCTTTAGTTTTAGTCTCTCCTCCTTCAATTTCTTTGGCATAAAATAAATATGCAGAAGCTATTTATTTAATATCTACAGTGTTCTAAATCTTAAACGTGTTTAAGTAAGTCATAATGACTGTTGTTTTCATTTATTCCATCTTTCTTGAATAAATGTAATATTCTTAAAGAGTGTTTACCATCAATCAGTGCTGAGGAGAAAGGAGTACGGACTCTAATCACATTCTGTGCTCTTATTCAGATGCTTACCCGAAGAGTGAGATGATTTATACCTGGACAAAAGGTCCCGAGAAATCAGTAGAAGTCCCAAAGGAATCTTCCAGCTTAGTTCAATATGACTTGATTGGGCAAACTGTATCAAGTGAAACCATCAAATCCATTACAGGTGAGATCTTTTAACGATTAAAGTTAATAGCAATGGAGTTTTGTCCTAGCTTTTTAATGGAAATATCTAGTGTTTTGGGGGGACAACAAAAATATTCTAGGAATAGAGTTGAGGCATAAATCATAGTTCAGAATTTTTAAATTTATATTTTTAGTTTAAAATAAATTCTGAGTTATTGAGATGTGAGTTGATTTTCTTATTCAGAAACAAAAGCCAGTAATCAGTTATATTAACATTATTTTCAACAGAATTCTGAGACAGGAATCCTGACCCCTGATTTAAAGCTTAGTTACAAAATACATTGAGGGTATATGTTAAAGATGTCACATGGGTAGATGGATGATTATTCTCAGTGATTCTTGGTCTATATTTGCTTTTAAAATGTAAATGAAAAGAATCATAAGATTTAGTCTTTATATTTAATGGGGAAAATTGCCTGATTATTGCTTGTTCTGAAACTATTTCTTACATGCACATATTGCCAGGAAAAAGTATTTTTGAAAACATTTATTTTCTAGCCTGCGAGTGGAATTGAAAACAAGTGAGATTTGAGGATTCTGAATCTTTGGTTTCACAGTTTGAGAATGAGGCTACTGACTCCTAAGTCTCTCTTAATATCTTCCTTTTAGATTTAACATTAAAAATTTATCAACTCAAGAAATCTTATGGTTTGTTTCATTTATTAGCTTTTTAGATTTTTGTCTAGATGTCAATAAAATATTCCTGAACTTGGGAATGTTATATATGGCTCTATGTTATCTATGTCTCTTTTTCCATATATGTATACATATGTATAACATTGAGAAATACAGTTCTTTCCTAAAACTAAGCCAATAAAGCAGCATACTAGTATGTATATATAAAATGTTTATCTGTGTATTTCAATTATTTTTAAATTTAAGGTTTAGGTGTATGTATTTTCATTTTTCAGTGATTAAACTTAGGTCTAAATTTTCTCTCAAAGGATGTTGGAAATGAAATCTAATTGCTTTCATAGTACTAGACCTTCAAAATAGAAAGCAGTATACGAATTTTTTGAAAGTTATAGCTTACTTTCTTAAATTGCTTAATCACCATGTAGAACAAAAGTGCTTTTCTACATAATGATATGCAATATAGCTCCCCCACCCCCAAGTTAGGACCTGATATTTCTCCATGTTTATTTGTGTGCACAACAGATTTTTTTTGTGTGCCTAGAATGCTTTTTGTTAGTCTAAAATATGGTTTGGAAGCCATTGAATAGCTGCAGGACCAATAATATATTTTCATTATGTTTTATTTGTAGGTGAATATGTTGTTATGACGGTATACTTCCACCTCAGACGAAAGATGGGTTATTTTATGATTCAGACGTACATTCCATGTATTATGACAGTGATTCTTTCACAAGTTTCATTCTGGATAAATAAGGAATCCGTTCCAGCTAGGACTGTATTTGGTAATTGAAATTCATTTCTTGTGTATTTTTATTCATATTATATTTGCTCGTGATTTCATGGGAATGGCTTTTAGATATAATTTCTAAGAAAATATTAAACAGTAATATATCAGACTGTGCTGAGTAAAGATTCATATAAGCTTTCCTTTCTTATCCAGCCAATACAAAGTAATAAGGCTTGAGGGGATATTGGCAGTTCATCCCTTTCTTTGGGGCCCATCAGTTTTCGCTTATTGAGAGCAGGCAAGTGAAGAGTGTGAATCTGGATATAGTTTCACTTTTGGTGGTATTCTTGGGCTCCTGGCCTAATGCTATGTAATTGAATTAAAATTACATATAGGTGTTAAAATGAACTGCACTGGGAGCTTAAAATAAAACAAAAGTCATGGCTGAATGAATATGAAAGTCTAGAATCATTTGCCTTTTAATGAAGAGGAGCAAAATGCAAATGATTTAAATGCATTGAGTTGGAAGGTATATGCTTAGGTTATTAGCTCATTGTTACCTATCTACATTTTTTTAAACAGAACATTTTTTATTTGTTTTTAAGGTGGCTTTTTATATATTATATTCTAAACTATATGAAGTCCAGAATATAGGAGCTTTAAATTTTATAGCTGTTAAGTAAATCTTTTATATATCAGCCATGCTTTTAAATAAAATTAGTTATGCTATTTACCTGATTAAATATATTTCTTCATTATTTTTCTGTTGATTGTGAGTAGTGGAAGCATTCAGTAGTGATATTAGAGGGAAAAAAAATCAGAATTTCTCTGGAATGGAAGAACAGTTCTCACAAGAGATACCAATCTCCCCCTGCCTTTTCTACTTGGTAGAGTCAAAGCCCTGATGTAATAGCCTTTATCACTGAGAGCTGAAGGGATGCTGGTGAGAAGGAGCTAGGGAGGGGCCTGGGAGTTTTTCATCCCACTTCCCCATCCTGTAGAAAACAAATGATGAGGAGACATAGTTTCTTCAGTGGACTTGACTATTGGGATTTTCCATAGGCAGCCCCACCCACCCACCCACACACCTTTAATCTTAGAAAAGGCATTGAAATCTTATTGGGGAAACTCCCAGAAGAGTTGATGGGGGCCAGGGTGTGACCTTAGGAAGGCTGTGAGCTTGTACAATAGAACAAGATACATAGAGATGTGAGAATTAAAGAGTAACTGCACATTGCAAGCGTTGAATACATTTAAACTATTAAAAATAGGTGTGGAGCATTATGCTAAGCGAAATAAGCCAGTCAGAGAAAGATAAGTATCACATGATCTCACTCATTTGTAGAATATAATGAACAGCATAAACTGATGAACAAAAACAGATTCAGAAACAGAGAAGCATTGATCAGACCGTCAAACCTCAGAGGGAGGTAGGGGAAGGTGGGGTCAGGGGGAGAGATCAACCAAAGGACTTGTATGGATGCATATAAGCCTAACCAATGGACACAGACACCAGGGGGTGAAGGCATGGGTGGGGAGGGGTGGGCGGCAATAGGGGGATAAGGACACATATGTAATACCTTAATCAATAAAGAAAAAAAATAGGCATGGAAGAGAGAAAGCAACAAATCTAAGTTTGGGACTATAATAGTAGTCCAAACTGCAATCTGCCACCTATTTTCTCCACCCATAAAATTGTGACAATACATCTCTTCATCACAGACTAATGAGAATTTAGATTTACATGCAGTGCTCATTATATACAGGGTGTATGGAGCCCTTAGAACATCTTAGTTATTCTCTCCCATACTTTTCTTATGTAGGGGAGGTTAAATTTGTTCTGACTTGATTTCCTTGACTTTTAATTGTTTTTTAAAGAAAACATTGTTCTGTTGTGTATCAACAGGCACTCTGCTAAGTTATCTTATTTATTTCATTTAGTGCTCACACTAACCGGAAGAAATTACCTTATTAGTGTTGAGGAAGTAGAAAGTACTCTTCAGAGTGACTTGAACATAGTTGAAATGCTCAAAGACATATTCAAGCTGCCCATAACTGCTATTAGATCCCACCTCCCCTTCCGCATCCTCCTCCCCATCTCCTCTCCCTCCCCCTCCTCTTCCCCCTCTTCCTGGAGGCAGCCTGACCTGGTAGGAAGTATGTGAAGCTGATCACCATATCTGTCCCTTCACTTATCCTAGTATAAATAATATTAACATTTCAGGAACTGTCATCATTAAAAATCAAATCACTTGTGCACATAGTATTTTCATTTTTTATGGTCCTAAAGAACTTCTTGAACAGAAAAGACTGACCCATTATTGGTGCCTCTGATGAAGAGGCCATGGTGTCATAGGGCAGACTCTCTGGATCCAGAAGCCTAGGTTCTAACCCCACGGTCTACCACGGGTTAGCTGTGATCCTTCAATGGGTTACTTCTGCCTGTTTCCTCATGTGTCAAAGCAGGATGAGAGCCTGAGGGCTGCCATGTGGATTAAATGAGTTAATTTGGAAAAAGCCCTGGGAACAATGCCTACCTGACAGTAAATATTATTTGAGTATCATTTATTATTATGGCAACCATGCTGCCACCTGCCTCATTTGAGAATCACAACTTGACACTGTAATGTGAATGTTCTCTGTATTTCATTGTTAGTGTTCGATAAGTTTTGAAAGTTCTCTTGGTTGGCTACAAACTGGTAAGCCACTGTTCTGTCCAGTATATCCCCAAGTCATAAAAACGTTCAGTGCTATTGGGGAGTGACAGCATTGATCACTGCTGCACCCACCCAGCATTTCCTCTCCAGAGAAGGCCCTGTAAGGAAATTAATAAGCATACAGTGAAGATAATGGCAGTTCTATTAATAATGACATAAAGATTTGCCATATGCTGATAGGGGACATCTTATTTCACCTTCACAATAACTCAGAGAGTAGGCTTTATTAATATTTATGAATAAGCAAAATGACTCAGAGCGATGAAGAAACTTTGATGAAGTCATATACTTAAAAGTGATGGACCCAAGACAATTTCTCTGCCATTTCTACTCTGACATTCTGCCTTTACAGGGGGTAGGTAAAGCTGAGCACCAAATTAGTCCCTTAACGTCTGCTAGTAAAAATAATATTAATATTTCAGGGACTACCACTGTGGCTTGTGGAAAATTGCAGAGCTGCTGAGTGGAGATTGTATGGATATGAGCTGAAAATACTTTGTGGGTAGCCTTTTCAACTCAACATGTGACATTTGCCTCTGTCTTATGCTCATGTGCCAAGATATTTTTTGGTTTTGATGGACCAGCTAAATTATGCCCAACGAGTATGTCTTCAAAAAACCTAAGATATGTCAAAACGGTAATAATTAGACTATTCATTGAGGCTCTGGGATGGTATTTTTCTAAGAAAGTTAAGTCTTAAGTATTGAGGGGCCTTAGTAATCTATTTCATTTGAGAGTTAGGTAAAAAATTCCAGGCTTGTATTTATCTTCCCTAATTCTTATTTTCCTTTTTGCTCAAGAAGAGAATTTGCTGGGTCAGGTATTCATTAGAGATAATTCAAAAACAAAAAACAAACACACACACACATAAAACCAATTGGTGTAAATATGAGAAGTAGAGTCAGCTAAATCTCTCCAAAGGCCTTCTATCTCCAAAGTTGTATGCCTTTAAGTTTTCTAATTATTCTAGTATAGTAAAACATTAAACCTGGATAAATGCCAACTGGCATATCTAAGTCATTACCAGTTCATTTTTCTAGGAGTGAGCAGCCAGAATATTGCTCTTGGGTATAGCCTTAGCCTACTCACACATGTCTTCTCCCAGCTCCTGGACCAGCCAAGGCAGTGCATATTCAGCATTCTAAAAACGGACTGGCATCAATACTTGAACGTGTCAAAAATATTCTATGGTTATTGAAATGTTTTCAAGGGTAAATGCCAGCTAAGCCATTGAAACAGATGCACTGTCTTTCTAGATACAGCAAAAGCATGGCTTCTGAGCTGAAGGGTTGGCTCTGTTTCTTTTTCTGTTGGTGTTTATTTAACCAAATGCTTCACCTAAAGCAGGTGGAAGAAGCACATCCCTGTCATGCTGGGAGTTCTTTAAATTTGAACTTCTGGCAGAGAGAACTTTTTAATATCTAAAGAGATGGACACTTCAATATTTAGCCAATTGTTTATGCCAATCACTATCCTAATTTTGGCACCAGTCATAAAATATGAGCCATACTATTTGGAGGGCTACTCCACAAACTTTAAAATCAAGTTGACTCGAAATAATGAAATAGAATTAGAAAGTGGCCACTTATCCAACATTTTTTTTTGGATTGATGGCCATAGTATCATTTAACATCCTGAACTTGATGGTTTACCCCTTAACAATCAGAATGTAATTCTTTGATTCATGGCTCAATAATTGCATTAGTATTCTGCTTGCTCAACATTAATAAGGTAATTTCTTCCTACGACAGCAGGAGAAGACGAAGAGCGCTACTTTTGGTCCTCAGGATAAGTTGTTTTATCCCTTCCCCCCACCTCACCCCCCCAAAAATGTTCAGAGCAACATGAGGAATTCTAAGTTGCTTATATTTGATTCTATTGTCTAGGGTCTTTTTGTTGCTGTTGTTACATTATGATCTCTGAAGAATTTTATGAGTTCTGGGTAGTATTCTTATTAAGCTGTACTCTTCATATTTTATTTTCTACTGCTTTCAGCATAATTTCTATGATGTTAGAGGAAATATACCTAAGGAAGTTGTCAAATTTTCTTGAACACTTAATAGGCCATTAAACTTATGAATAAGAAGATAAATTAATTTATTTTTAAACTTTGTAGCTAAAATTTTTCAAAACTAATTTAGGATTTATTCAGTGCATCTCCCAGCCAGCATAGAAATGATGCCATTTTTCTGAGATTTAAAAAGGAGGCCTTAACTTCGTAAGTTCTTTTTCTGAAACAAACTCCAGTAAATTCATAATATTGCATTTTCATAGAGATTTATGTTTGACCAAAAAAACACATTTTAAAATCTATTTTATACTAATAAAGTGCTAAAAAAAACACAAAATGTTTTTTAAAAGGGAATACAACCAAATCCTCCAATTCCATTCACTGTATAGTTTATGGATTGTTTTAAGATCTATAGCTCATACACTGCACAGTGTTCTAATTTTTCATGTTCTAAACATTGACAATTCAGAAGGGACTGGAGAAAAAATGGATTGGTAAGGAGTGAAAAAAATGAGTTTTTATTTACTGTGCATTTATCATGTGCTTGGCACTATGATATATATTATGGTAAATCCTGGAGCAATATTAGACACGTTTGCTCTCACAGAGGCTACATCCAAAAAAGTTGGAACAATACAAGAAACAATACAATTAAATGCTGATCTGAGAAGACAAGATAATTTCTCCCCAAATAAAAATACTGTTATTCCTTTATTGTTGTATGAGGCTCATAATCTCTTCAGTTTAACATATATAGTTTGACTTTCAGCAAGGATAGGCATGGATTGGAATATATGGTTTAGATGCCTCCATCATCATCATTGTTGTCATCATTATCATCATCCCAACTAGGCATGTTAGTTAAGGAGCAATTGTACACAATATATAGAATGGGTTTAGTAAATCCTCAGAGAAATATCCAAGCTTAACTAGATAATACAGGTTAGATATAAAGATAGACAATGATAAAGAAAGGGACAACTACTGTATAAATACTAACATCCTTAAATAATTCATTTCTCTGTAGTTCCAGTGGCAAGCAGAATTTTTCCATTGAGAATAGGGATTAACCTTTTTCCAGATTGAGAAAAAGGCTCTTCTGGGGGTGCTATGCTTTAGGAGCCTACTGATGAAAGGGAAGTACCTCTATTCTTGTTGTAAATATTTTCCTCCCAACCATAAAGTGGTGGGTGGTAGACATTTAATATTTTTAATACCAAAATGTTCTATAAATCTATTTGTTCAAGAATATACATCTATTGCTTTATATAAATTGTCTTTCACAACTAGTAAATTTATTATTTTAATTCAATAGGTACTATTCAGTTAAAGATGATAAGAATCTACAATTTGTGTTTTTTTCTGGTAGTGAGTCTCAATAGCAATGGACCATGCCTACCCCCAAAAATGCCCCAATATTCCATGCTACCAATTTGCTACTCCTGGTTGAGAATCAGTGCTTCAATGAATAGCGCTTCCTAGTAGGTGTGTGTGTGGATTTTCTCAGGTATGTTGGCTCAGATACAATATTACACTAGGTGCCTTATATACTTTTAATCAATATGGCAGACCCAATAGGTGGATATCAAGTGAGTTTTCATAACTTAATCAAAGGCACACTGAGCCAACAATGGAAAAGCCCATTCTAATTCCATTGAACCACTAGGATTAGTCTCTTCCAACAAAGATGATTTGGTTTGAATTATAAAGTTTGTTACCCCACCATCCACCCCACCCACCAGATCACTAGGTTTTTATTTTGTTTTGTTCTGTTTGTTTTTGCAGAGAAGTAATGGTGAAGTATTTTGTCTCTTTGCTCTTTTGCTTTAAAGGAATCACCACAGTCCTCACCATGACCACACTGAGCATCAGTGCACGGCATTCTTTGCCCAAAGTGTCCTATGCCACTGCCATGGATTGGTTCATAGCTGTCTGCTTTGCTTTTGTATTTTCCGCCCTTATTGAGTTTGCTGCTGTCAATTATTTTACCAATATTCAAATAGAAAAAGCCAAAAAGAAGACATCGAAAGCTCTCCAGGAAATGACAGCTGCTCCATTGCTGAGAGCAATGCACCCTGAAGCACCCCTGCAGGTATTTGACTCAATTTCCTTCAATTTAAGATTTGAGTTTCTTGGTTAAATTTACATTGCCGGGGGTGGAGGGATGGGTGGGGATGAAAACTTGAAATACCAGTGACAATTTGTAAGACATTTAAAAATCCAGGAAAATATGAAGGGATAATTATAAATTTAAATTCTATAATTGGGATTAATGACTTAAAGATTAAATAGTTTTGGAAGAGCCAGCTGGTGCTGGTTGTTTGAAAGTTCTTTTCAACATTAAAGGTTTTTCAGAGAAAGGGGGAGCATATTCTGTATACTATTAAGAGGAATATGTGCTTATCTTTGACTGGGTTGGAAATGTGCTTTGAACAGAGTTCATTGAACAGAGTAAAGCAGCAGTTCTGAACATGTTAGAACTATCCCATGGGGCTGGGCAGGGCCTGTGCCCTTGTATTACATAAGGAAATAAAACCTATAAACAGGAAGACCTAGAGTTGTAGTTGATGTACATTGAAGATTGAGAAATCTTGTTGTCAAGGGACAGAGCCAAAAGAATGTGGAACCCAAACAAGAGCTACTGTAATTCACATTGGACATTTAAGTGATTCTGTGATTTAAAAAAATACACAGAAAACTTAAAGTGACGTTTTCCTTATGGACTCCAGTTGTACAAACATAGCAAGATCATCATGAAAGTAAGGAAGCAAACAGGAAGCTCCCCACCTCCTTTCCCCATCCTCTTCACCCTCCCCTCCCCCTCCTCCTGGGATGTTCTGCTCTCCTTTCACTCTCACTCATTCAGCTTCTTTCTTGAATTAGCAAAGTGTCTGTGGTCATCTACACACAGCTTTATTGTAGTTGCCCCAATGGAAGTCTAAAACTCCTTTTATTTGTATGTGCCCAAATCCAAATGTATAGATATCATCAACTTTATTCTCTGTAGGTGATAACTCATTCTCTTACTTGCTCATTCATTCCTTCTCCCTCCCCACTCCACACACACATTCCTTTAACAAATAGACATTTAATACCAATGATGTGCCAGACCCTGTTTATGGTCTGAGAATCAAAAATATACACTCCCCACCCCCAAAAGAATATCCTACACTACGGAGTTTACATGTAAGTATGTAAGACAAAGAAAAGGAGATATGATATTTTAAAATGATAAATAATAAAGCACTCAGAGTGTTAGATGATAGTAGTGCTGAGACGGTCTGAAGGAATACTGGGGTAGTATGAGGAGGAGGGGATTTCGTTCAGCATACAGGTGATCAGGAAGTAAGTCCTCCGAGAGAAGACGGCAGTTTAACAAATTAGGTTTGGTGTTCACCCGGGCAGGGATTAACTCTTGGGTCCTACAGTTTATAACTCTGCCCCTAGAAGGCCCTGGGTGCTGGTTCTTCTAGAATGGCATGTGAGCTGGTAGGAAAATTACTACCATCCCATTGAGAAAGTTTGGCTAGCTTATTTACATTTTCTTCTAAAGAAATTCGTTTCATCAAGATTTTCAAAATTATTACAATGGATTTTGTATACTATGTTCAGTTAAAAACCCTGATTATTCTCTTTCCCATTCCCCGGAGGTAGCCCTCTCTGCCTTTTACTCTTATTTGCTTTCCTTTGTTGATTTAAGACCTCGGTAGAATAATTCTATTTACTGTTCCTTATGTATTTATTTATTTATTGTCTAAAGTTCTACATATGTCTCTGCCCTCCCCCCCTTCATTGACACCCCCCCTAGCCATTCCCACCCTGGGCATTGGTTATGCTAATGTGCATGCATACAAGTCCTCTGATTGCTCTCTAACCTCCCCTCCCCCCACCACTTGTCTCTGAATCTATTCTTGTTCCTGAAATTATGTTGATGAGTATATCCCACATATGAGTGAGACCACCCTTTTTAAAACATATCAATTCTTGGATATATTTATTTGTTTAATTTCAGGTTAATTCTGTTAACTCTTTTACCTAGCTTCTTGAGTTTAATTCTTACTTATTTTCATGGCTTTTTACTTAACAATAAAGTTTCTCTTATTACAATGAGATTTCTTTTGCATATAGTTTTGACCATACTCATAACTTTCTATATTATCAAAATTATTTGCGAAATATTCTTCAATTATGTTACTGGTTTTCTCTATAAGCTAAGAATTATTGGGAAGAAAATATTAAAGTTTCCAAATGGGATTTTGTTTGTTAATTTAGCTCCCTGTTTATTTTTAGCTCAGAGATGTTACCTGTGTAGATTTGAATGTTGTTGATATTTTTGTACCCCCTGAGTTATGCTGAAAGCTTATAAATGTTTAATGGCAATTTGAAAGGAGTTAATTTTAGTTATTAAATCAGTTTTACGTAAAACATCATTATATCACCCTCTTAATCAGTCACCTCTTCTTAATCATTCAAATACCAAAAATGATATGAAAAATCTTCTTACTATATTATGATTATTTGTTTGTTTTGTATTTTAACTATTTTTGTTTTATACACTTTGATACGTGACACTCAACATGTAAAGATTTATAACTGCTCCATTTCTATATTAGTCTATGCATTTAACCATAAAATAACTTTCCCCCCCCCCATATAATGCCTTTAGCTTCTAATTATATTTGGTCTGGTTATAATATTTTAAAACATTATTTCTTAATATTAAGGTTTTTAATGTATTTTTATTGCTAAAATTTTCATATTCTTTTGTTTCTCATGTACTTTGGAAGCTATATGTCATAGTTTTATATCACTGGTGGTTAATTTTAAATTTTAGATCAACATATTTCTACTTACGATTTTTAGTAATGGTGAAATTATAAAGTATACTGACTCTCCCATATAGCTATTAACTCCCTCTTGACCCAGTAGTTGCTCATTTCCAAAGATTCTAAATGTAGAAACATTTTACATATATAATTTTTTTCTGTTTATAGTGAATTGCTATAGTTCTTTTTTCATTTTTGCAAAGTAATGAGACTTTTTGCACTAGTATTAGAGTAGAATATTATAAATACTTAAAAGTGCCACTTAATCAGAATAAAACTATTCTTCAGAATTTCCAACTGTGGGAACAAAACCAATAATATTTTATTTGCTCCTTGAAACGTATCTCTTCACTATAGTAATTGTCACTGCTGGTGAATGCTTGGCTGAGCACATCCAATTGGCTAAGTCCACTCTGATTTCAGCAACTCCTGTTGACAGCATTGGGCCCCGTGCTGTGTGCAAATGGCCTACTCAAGACCAAGAAGATGAAATTTGTGAAGGGCGTAGAGTCTTAGCATTGAAAAGTTGAAAAGGCATTTTATAATAAATATAGTTAAAATATCCATTGTATGCTTTATGTCCTCTACAAGGGAACTGTATGTGTGTGATGACTTAGATCCCCTCAGCAGTTTACTTGGAGAATGTCTGTGTTCCAAAGACAGTGATTAATGGGTCGGCGTACCCAGCCTCCTGACTCCAGATTGCTGCCAGACCACAGCTGGCTTTGGAGTGTCAGGTGCCATTGAATGGCTTCAATATCAAGTTCAACTTTTAAGGTTGAGGATATGTTAAAATTGAGGGAGAGAGAAGAAAATAAAAGGATAAATAAGGAGGAGGAAATCAAGGGGAAAGGCATGTTAAGAGCAATATTTTAAAACGTGTTAGTGTAAATAAATATTCTGGAATCTCATAAGGTTTGGCGTTTCAGTAGAAATTCTGATCAGATAGGTGAAATTTGCTAATTCAAAGATGTGTTTCAACTTGTATGGCTGTTTGCTTATTTGAATGATGTTTAAACTGTGCTTAAAATCCTCCTCTGTTCTTGCCTTCAGAGTCTCCATCAGTAGTGGTTTGACCTATTGTTACTAGATGGGATCTATAAACTGTTAATGGCCTGGCAGAGGTTTATAGTGACCATTTCTACTCTTTGGGAATTGAAAAGCTTATGGTTTATGGAATATTCATGAAACAAGGGGAAAAGGCCGATGGGCAGGATCTAATAGCAGCTATGGGCAGCTTGACTATGTCTTTGAGCATCTCAAGAGGAAAAGGCAGCTGTTCTGTTTTGACTCAGCATTACTCTGATTCTGCCTTTGACTCTGTCCTTTCAATGTTTGAGTTGAGGTCCACTCTTATGGTTCTATCCTTCCATACCCTTGCTACTTCTTAGAGTGTCTACTGTCTCACTGATGCAGATGATTTGGACTAATAGGGTGTTTTGAAAAATAAGTAACAATAAAATAAAAAGGAAGATTTCTTAATCAAATTATAATTTTTTTAAAAAAAATCACTTGAAAATAGAGTCTGTGGTCCTTATTCAGTCGGAAAGTATGCATTAGTGTACCTATGTATTGAATCTTGTGGGGGGAAAAAACAATGATATAATAACTAACATTACTTGAGCTCTTAAATTGTGTTAGGTATTATGTGATATGCTGCAGTATATTGCATAATTTCAAGCTCACAGTAACTATTTCACAGATGAAGAAACTGAGGCTTGCAGTTAGTTGTTAAGTGACATATTCAGAGATAGTAAACCCAATATTTAAATTAATTCAGCTGTGTGTGAGTGCAGAGCTTGTTCTCCGATACTGCATTTTATACTATTTATGTCTATAAAGAAGATATTAATCTATATAATAAAGAGCCAGGGTCGTTACAACCGAAGGCTTGACTGGACAGGAAGTCAGTGCTGGGTTGCCATGGCTGGCGCTGCTGTGGGCGCCTGGACTCAGCACTGACTGCCTCCAGGGCTGCGGATCAGGCCTGCAGAGAGAGGCAGGGTCTGATCCATAGCCTCTGTGGCAGTCGTTGATCAGAACTTGCCTCTCTTTCTCTCCCTTCTCTCCCGGCCTGGCCAACAGCCCCACCTCCATTTCTCCCCAGGCCTCCACCAGGGCTCAGTCCTGCCTTTCTGATCAGGCCCCGTTGATAGGCCCAGAGACACTGACTGGCATAGAAACTGACCAATCAGAACCAAATTGGCCAGCAGAGGAGGGCAGTTGGGGTGAGATCAGGCCTGAAGTGGGGGGCAGTTGGGAGTGAGATCAGGCCGGCTGGGGAGGGCAGTTAGGGGTGATCAGACAGGCAGAGGCAGTGAGAGGCAATCAGGCTGGCAGGGAAGGGTATTTGGGGGCAAAATCAGACTGGCAGGGGAGGGCAGTTAGGGGCGATCAAGCCAACAGAGGAGGGCAGTTGCAGGCGAAATCAGACTGGCATGGGAGGGCAGTTAGGGGCAATCAGGAAGGTAGAGGCAGGGGTGGCTGGCAGGGGAGAGCAGTTAATGGTGATAAGGCAGGCAGAAGCAGTTGGGGGTGAGATCAGGCTGGCGGGGGAGAGCAGTTGGGGGCTCAATCAGGCTGGCAGGGGAGGACAATTAGTGTCAATCAGGCAGGCAGGCAGAGAGGTTAGGGGCGATCAGGCAGGCAGGCAGTGGGGTTAGGGGCAATCAGGCAGGCAGGCAGGTGAATGGTTAGGAGCCAGCGGTCCCAGATTGTGAGAGGAGTCCCCAATTGGAGGGGGTGCAGGCTGGCTGAGGGAAGTCCCCCCTCCATGCACGAATTTTGTGCACTGGGCCTCTAGTATACATATAAAATGATCAGCTTAACACAGTCTTTTGTTCATATTTCTATGAATCAATAATAATAGTAAAATACTTTGAATGCTTTTATGTTCCAATAATAAGATCTTTTACTATATATATAACTTAATTCTTAAAACATATCACATATGTTCTATTTTTATCCATGTTTTAGCCAGGGAAGGTGTTAATATGTAGGGATGAGGTAGTCTGCCCAAGGTCATCTCTCTGGTAAGTGGCAGGGCCAAGCCAGCAAACCCTATACTTTTAAGCCTCAAGCCTTAATGACTGATTAGAAATGTGAGGTGAGGGAAATGGAGGATGAGATGTATGGTGGTAGCATCATTCACTAGGACAAGAAGGGAAGGAGGCACAATTAATGAAGTAGCTAATTAGTTCAAGTTTAGCTAGGTAGAAAGTTCCACAGTAGAATATTTTCTCCTATCCCAGGATAATAATGGCTACTTTTTAAAACTACAAGTGATACTTTTCCACTGTTTACGTTTCCTTCCCCATCTACCTAATGGCTTTGTCTATTTTATTTTTACTGTAATGATTCTTCATTTTAAAGTGTTCATAGATACTTACAAGAATATTTCTAAAATTAAAGAGCTATTTGCTCTTTTTAAGAAAAAGACAATATAAAAATTAGGGTTTTTAAGAAAAAGACAATATAAAAATATATGAATAATTCAAGGTACGCCTTGGATTCCATAATTCAAGAGCATGGAGGAAAAGCTCCATTTTCACTCCCCATCCTTCGAAGTAAAACTCTAGCCTTATTTTTCATATTTGGCTCATTCAAGCTGATCTCAAGGATCTCCGGGATAGGGTCTCAAGAATCGACATCTACAAATGGATTAATAATAAAACCTACCAGAAAAGCTTATAGTGTGAATTAAATTACATTATTCATATAAAGTACAGGGAACAATGCTTGGTACCCAGTAAGTAATGGCTATGATTATTATTACCTTTTATTTCTTTCAGCATCTTCAATGTTTAAAGGTATGCATTACAAAATTTATCATTTATAATATCATTTATAATATTTAAAATTTAAAATTTATCATTTATAATATGAAGTAGTTTGCTTGAACTGTTTCATATGATTGCTATATTTGCCTAGCTAGGAGGCGAGCTCTTTAATAAAAGTGTTCATGGCTTCATATAGCACATAACATAGTATGTAATAGATACAGTTGTTTTTATTGATGGATTATAATGAGCCAATTATAGAAATTAGATGATAGGAGGTCTGGTGACTCCAAAACTAATATATTTATCACCAATTTCCAAAAACACTGGTCTTTTAAACAAAACTAGAGGCCCGGGGCACCGTGCACAGGCGGGGTCCCTCGGTGTGGCCTGCGGTGAAACCATCAGTCCATCATCCCCTGAGGGATGTAGTAGTGCTGGAAGTGGCAGGCAGCAGGGGAGAACCCTGAGCCTAGGCTGGGCACTGCACTGCCCCTGCTCATCCCAGCCCTGCTGCGCCTGCTGCCGCTCTGCTGCAGTCTCCGCGCACCCGTCCTAGGGCGATACCGGCATGCCTATGACCGAGAAGCGGCCACAGGCTCACGCCCAGTCAGTCCCAATGCTGGTCCCAATCCCAGTTGTGGTCTGGCTGGGGGTGGACCGCACAGGGGGAGTGTCCACGGGAGAGGCTCATGTTGCCGAAGCTGCATTTGCCAGCCATGAGCCCGGCATCTGGCGCCTGTTGGTCAGCTGAGCTGCGCTCCCACTGTGGGAATGCACTGACCACCAGGGGACAGCTCCTGCATTGAACGTCTGCCCCCTGGTGGTCATCATAGGGACCGGTTGAACGGTCGAATGGTCAAACAGTTGCTTAGGCTTTTATATATATACTAGAGGCCCGGTGCATAAAAATGTGTGCACTCGGGTGGGTCCCTCAGCCCGGCCTGTGCCCTCTCGCAATCTGGGGCCCCTTGATGGCCCCTTCCCTGGCTGCTGGCACCAGTTTTCCTCCGGTGCCTGGAACCCAGGCCTTCGCTCTTCGCCAGGAGGGGCCCGTGCAGTGAGCGAGGGGCTTAGCTCTTTTAACACATTGTTTGCAGGTAGTTTTTATTGCGCACTAACAGGTGGCACGTGGCGCGGGCCATTTTTGCTAATTTTTTGCGCAAATGGCAACGTTCAGTAAAATTACGATAACTTTAGTTTGCGTATTTATACGTTACGCGCATTTTACCGCTAGTCTATAAAAAACATATTAATATGTGTCCCGCGCTCTACTTACTACCAGTCAACGTAAAACGTATAAATACGTTTCCCGCATACAATGTGTTAAAAATCATTCTGC
>NW_006287459.1:1275294-1277315 GCF_000327345.1 Myotis davidii | reverse complement strand
CTGGCTGGGGTGGGGTAGGGCAGCTACTTGTCTGGCCCCGGAGAAACCCAACTTGAGTCCAGAGCCTTGACCGCTTTGATGACAGTCTTCCTCCACCTTTATCTGCACGGGGCCAGATCCGGAGTCAGCAGAACTCCCGCCTGGCTCCCTTCTGGTGGCACTCGCTGCCTCTTCCAACTGCTGGGCCCCTCTCCAGGGACCGGGCTGCTGGCTTCTGTGGGCACTGGCATCCTCTTGGGCAGGGACAGCCCCTTGTCTCCGGAGGCTCGTTCTCAGCATTGCCTGATATGGGGGTATCTGTCCCCTGGCTGCCCTCGTCTTCCAGCAAGATGGTGAACTGGCTGGCCCAGTAGTTGTCGCCGTAGGAGTCCAGCACCTTCATGAGGAACCTCCGCTCCTGCTGGAGTCTCTGTGTTATCCTCTATATCTGATGGAGCCTGTTCAGGACCCGCCCCTTCGCCTGCTCGATCTTCCTACAGTGCCGATCCAGCACCTGGTACTTCTTGGGATTGAGTTCCCCTTGGCGCTGCCATTGCCGGCCTCAGGCTGCCTCCTCCTCTTCATATGGCTCCTGGAGGCTGGAGCTGCCCAGACCACCAGACATGAACTCCACTTCGGTCTCAAGCTCGCTCTCCAGGATGTGACCACCTTCAGCGGAGGCAGCGCCAGCTCCCAGCTGGGAGGTGCTGAAAACTCCTCAAAGCCCACGGCTGCCATGGACCCCGCCCCTCTCTGCTCCAGCTCCATTTCTCCCTGGCTCCCAGCTGAGAACTTCCAACCTTGCAAGTCTCTAGTTTAAAGTGGCTTGCAAAACTACAGCCCATCTGATTTCATAGCCAGGCACCCAGGCCCCGGCCATTAAGCCTCCTGGGAGTTGTAGTTCTCTATTTCTGGCTTGCCTCCCTCGCCCCACCCCCACCCCAGTCCCAACTGAAAGGCCTGTCCCTGCGGCCAGGCATCTGAATCACCTCCAGTCTTTATTCCTGTCCCTACACTGCACCATCTGACCACGGAGACTCTCCTCTTGGGAGGCCCCTGGGTCTCCTTCTGGGTCTCTTCACCGGATCGCGTGCCCCAGCGGCAATGCAGCCCCAGCTCCTGGGTCTCCTTCTAGGTCTCCCGCTGGGGCCTGGCTGCATCACCCCTGGGACTGGATCGAATGCCCCAGCGGCGACGCAGCCCCGGCGCCTGAGTCTCCTTCTGGGTCTCCTCAGCCTGGGCACCGGATCGCGTGCCCCAGAGGCAACGCAGCCCTGGCGCCTGGGTCGCCTTCTGGGTCTCCTTCTGGGCCTCCTGCTGGGGCCTGGCTGCGTCACCCCTGGGGTCCAGATGGTGTCCCCAGGCAGCTATGGAGCCCAGCCTCTGCCCCCGCCTCTGGGTGTTCTCCCATCACTGGTGATCAGTGATCTGAGAAGCCTGGCGGGGCAGGGAAGAGGCAGACATTAGCCTCTTCCCTGCCCCGCCCAGCTTCTCCGATTACTGGCCCAGGGCCCACAAAGGCGGCCAGGTTCTCCTATCACAGAAGCTGGCAAAGGCGGCCTGGCTTCTCCAAGCAAAGGCAGCTCGGTTCTCTGGCTCTTGGCTGCCACCTGGGTTTCCGATTGTAGTCAGCGCAGCCGGCTTCTTCCCTCCTTCTCCTTTGGCCTCCCAGCATCGCACCTACGTATGCAAATTAACCGTCATCTTTGTTGGTGGTTAACCGCCATCTTGGCTGGCAGTTAATTTGCATATCACCCTGATTAGCCAATGGGAAGGGTAGCGAAGTTATGGTTAATTTCCATGTTTCTCTTTTATTAGTGTAGATATATATTCTTTCTTCCTGGAGTAAATGTGAACATCAGGCAGATGGAAGAAGTGAGTTTGAGCTGGGTCACTATGAGCCTCTGGAACAGCCGATGATCATTCTTACTGTTCTGAGACACCCTTGTCAGCAGGTGGACTTCGCTAGTGGGCAGCAAGAGATAACCGAGGAGGATGTTTTAAAAGAAAAGAAAGCAAAACAAAAGGATGAAGTAAACCTA
>NW_006287459.1:1271658-1274321 GCF_000327345.1 Myotis davidii | reverse complement strand
TCATAATTGACAATTGAGGCTATTTCCTCCTCCAGAAGGGAAGTGCTATGATTTTAATGCTACATTAAGAGGGCTAGATATATTAGCTAGTGTTCAGGGAAGAAGTAAGGCATCTTGTGAACTTAGTATAATTTAGTGTAGTGCGTGTGTGTGTGTGCGCGCGCGCGTGTGTGTGTGGTATAGATACAGATTATTAGTAACTTTGTTCATTTATTTTCATGTATTATTGGTTTACAAATATCATGACAAAAGAATAAGCTATGAAGTGTATTTATATAGTACATAGAATTTAAAGAGGTAGCATGTTGCCATCATCATCTTTATTATCACCACCACTATCATTACTGTCTACTATGTGCCATTTGTACATAATATGTGTGTGTGTCTGTGTGTGTGTGTATACATATATGTTGTTGCATATACATATATTTATATATACATACAATCCAGGATGAGTTGTTGTGTTGCTATCTATATAATTTTATGGTTGATGAAAATGAGCCTTGGTGAAGTATTTTGGACACTTTCAGATGTGTGATGTTGCTTCTCACCTAGAGAAAACAGGTGGGCATAAAGGGATTTCATCTCTGTCCTCAGTTCCCCAGTATAGCTTTGATCATATAACCCAATATTTGGGTTTTTACTTCTCTATTTGTTAGAAGATGAAAATAGGGAAGATTATATGTAAATTTCCTTCTAACTTAAAAATCTATATTATTACAAACTCATACACTCTCTATAACTAATGCAAGATTGCTTATACTCTAACATGTGCTTAATTTAATAAAAACTTGTTAGAGAGAGGATGGTTCCTTTTGGGTTCACTGAGTTAGATCAAATTAAATATTCAGCTTATTTTATGTTCACCTATTCAGCAAAAGTCCATACTGTTCCAACAGCCACAAAAGCATCAACTATACCATACTACCACATTGCAGATAGTATTTTAAACATTTTACATGCATTAACTCATATAATTGTCATAGCAATCCTGTCCTATTTTTTTCAGACACAGAGACTTAAGTGATTTGTCCAAAATCATACAGCTGCTAAGCAACTAAGCCAAGATTTAAATCCACTAGAAATTACTATCCCTCAGTTATAACCTATGACCACGACTGCCAACCCTTCACTATGACTAACACTGTATGCTCACTAATTAACACAGTCCCAGTTTTTCCTAAAATGTGTTGTTTCTCCATTGCAGAAAATATAAGCTATGCTTTGAAACTTTATCCCATTTATAAATAAGCCCAATCCCTTAGCTAGTAGTTCCATTTACATAGATGCCCAAGTCACAATTAATTAACACTCTCCTTACCTCCAAATTTGCATAAAATATATATGGATTTTTGTCAAGGCTAAATAAAAAACCCCATTTGATTTAGCATAGCCATTTCAACAAACTGAAGACGAACCCATAATTTTCCAAATTATATTTTTTCACATTTTAAGCATTTAAAGAACATTCAAAGCATTATTCTTATTTTTTGGTTTGAAATATCTATCTTACACGCATTAATATATTAAATTTATACTATTTATTTACAAAATATATCCAGTAGAATGTTTAACAGACTGTGGGGAAAATTTTAAAGAAGCTCATGAAAGAGTTTTTGCCCTCAACAAATGTATACAATGTGACAGAGTATAGTGATGCAAATGATCAAGAGGAGCAAATATTCTGGAGGGACAAGGGATCGGTAAAGAAAAATGCTAAATTCTGGGAGGGTCTTTGGGAGAACTCAGCCTGTTCATGAGGCATCTTTTATTGATGGTCAGCAAAACGAAGGAAAGTAACAAGGAAATGAGCCAGCTCTTTACTGTTAATATCATTAGTTCCTTTGTGATATGTATGGACTATCTTAACGATTATTCTAGAATTACCACATAATTAATAAGCTATTATGATATTGTTGGAATTTTTATTACTTCTCCATTTACTCTGTTACCTCTCCAGCACATCTGGCACAAATATGCTAAGAGCCTAGCATATGCTCAAAGAACCACCTACTGATTGATTTCATTCCTCATACAACTGAAATAGAGGCACAATTGCCTAGTACAGCAGTGTGTGGAAGAACCATACGTTTTCCCTCAGGAAATTTTATTATCAAAATATTTGTATGGTGTGTCACATTCTTATTAATTTGGTGGTGTGTTTTCCATCTATGTTAGCAGTGTGAATGGTCCACTACTTCTTTTTGGAGTGAAAAAAATAAAAATTCAGTCATCTTCAAAAAGATGCAGCCACCATGAAACAAATTCTCTCTCTTTTTTTTTTAATCTATTTTTCCCATTTTTTTTATTATTAGTTAAGGTATTACAAATGTGTCCTTATCCCCCCCCATTAACCCTCAACCTCCCCCCGCAAACACACTCATGCTCCCATCCCCCTGTTGTCCATGTCCATTGGTTTGGCTTATATACATGTATACAAGTCCTTCGGTTGATCTCTTCCCCTTACCCCCGCCCTCCCCTACTTCCCTTCTGGGGATTGATAGCCTGATCGCTGTTTCTCAGTCTTTGGGTCTGTCCCTTTTCATCAGTCTATGTTGTTCTCTATAATCCACAAATGAGTGAGATCATGTGGTATTTATCTTTCTCTGACTGGCTTATTTCACTTAGCATAATGCTCTCCAGTTCCATCAATGCTGTTGCGA
>NW_006287459.1:1247108-1271267 GCF_000327345.1 Myotis davidii | reverse complement strand
AATCCAGGCATCAAAGATTTACACTAAAAAAAATCCATGGGTACTTAAAAAACCTTTTGAGATTGCATCCTTATTTCCACTACTACTTCAAATCAAGTGCATGATACGACCTCTCAATTGTTATGCACTTCTTTAACTTTTGCTTTTAGTCAACAGGTTTGTTTGATTTTGCAGGGGAGGGGGGGGAGGCAGGATATAAAGAAACAAACCCAGCCAAAACCGGTTTGGCTCAGTGGATAGAGTGTCGGCCTTCGGACTGAAAGGTCCCAGGTTCAATTCCGGTCGGGGGCATGTACCTGGGTTGCGGGCACATCCCCAGTGGGAGATGTGCAGGAGGCAGCTGATCGATGTTTCTCTCTCATCGATGTTTCTAGCTCTCTATCTCTCTCCCTTCCTCTCTGTAAAAAATCAATAAAACATATTTAAAAAAAAAGAGTATGAGGATGAAGGTGGCCTTTAGTTTCTCTGTGAGCACTTTCTATTTTTGCCTTTCTAAAATGTTTTCTAAAGCCCAACCACCTTAATGTGAATATTATAAAATATTATGTGATGAAAATATTAGATAAAGGGATGAGGTATATGGGAAGAAAGACTCCACCATTTAGCACACCTTTACTTTCTCTTGGCCAGGTCTTTGGTACTTGAGAATTGACATTTTCAAAGAGAACTTGGCCAAAGGTGGCGAGGAGTCTATATCCAAAGAGCAGAAAGTCAACTTTTCTTATACAATATGAATATACTGTTGTGTCTAGCATAACCAATTATGGGCACTTCCGAACATCTGGGGTATGGATATTACAAACTTTAAGACCAATGCTTAACACAGAGCCTGGTGCCCAGAAAATGCCCATCTAATTTGTTGACTGAGTCAATGAGTGAAGGAATAAATGAATGCAATGAGTGAAAGAATGAATCTCTGCAAAATATTATTAACAATATTAACAATGACAGGAAAGAGAAGTCCTAGATGACAACAACAATAGGAAAAACTTTCATAAACTTTCATTTCAGCATTGCTTTTTTAATTTTTGAGGCCCACACATAGCTTTGGGGTTACTAAAGGAAATCTATAAAGCTTTTATTCTTGACCCAAAGCCACCTGGCTTCTTTGGACTTTCATATGAAGCAACTACTCTCCCAGTTCTTTCATTGGCTGTGCCTTGGACTCTTAGTTTTGTTGTTTGGGTATCTCTTTCTCCTAATGATGATGGGCTACTCCATGAGATGTGAGAGTCATGCTCAATTTGCTGTCCAGGTTATACCTGGAAATGTCCTCTGGTTTTATATGGGGACAAACGGATCTAATCGCTACACTTCTGAGAGCTGGTTTGAAAGGAGAAGCTCTAACAAGGGCATCCTGCTTGCAAGAACAGAAAAGGAGGCCTCCTTAGAGCTGGAAAGGTGCTTCCCAGAAAATTAGCAAGAGCTGTACAGCCATTTAGTAATTGACTAGTTATATTCTTAGAGCAGATTCAATACTCTAAAAATGTGGAAGCAGTAATCAGTGGGCAGCATGGGCTGGGCACTTGACCTTCACTGGCTGCTCCTTCCATGAAGAAATGGGCCCGTGTTTGTTTTGAGAATAGCTCGGTTTTATTAGGTGAAACACTATTGAAAACACCATTTTTGCTCGTCAAAACTGGTTAAAAAAATCACACAACAGAGCAAAATGGTCTTTTAAACTAAAAATGTGGCCTGGATTTGACTTACAATTACCTTTATCAGCTGCCTTTTTTTTTATACAATAAAACAGGTAATTAGTAAAAAATTGTCCTTGTATTATAGTGATGACTAGCATTCTAAAATTCATTAGTTAGTTTACTTGTTTTCAAGGTAAAGACTTAGGTTGGAGCTGAGAATGCCTTGGAGCTATATTCACTGTGTCTGCGGCTGCTGGGGCCTGTCCTCTGTGGGCATCTTCATGATCTCAGTAGGATAGCTTTGTTAGTTTATTTTATTTTGACTTGAAGCAGTGGAGGCGTGTACACATGCAGAGCTTAACAGGCCCTCTCCCCTATGCCTAGCTCACCACTGCTTCTCTGCAAGCAAGAAAGCCACTTTGCTAAAGCCTTAGCTGATCCTGAAAAATGTTAACACGCTTTCTGCTTAATGTTTGCCAACGGGCTGATCTAAAAATGGCACCAGTAAGGTTACCTATTATCCATGAACAAGATTTAAATAGATTATGTTCAATGGGGACTTGATCTTCTGACAGAAAGTTATATGAGTATCCCCGAGCAATTCATAAAAATAGAATGAGATTTGATATGGTGAATCCTATTTGTTTTTTGTTAATTAAAAATATCACACAAATCTCTCCTTCAGGAGCATTTGATATTTAAGTTTTTTCTCTTATACATATTGTTCCATGGTGTTTCTTTATGAATTGCATTTTATTTTTCAAAACTCCATAAATTATTCATTTTGCACGTTCGCAATGGATAATACCTCCTTGTACAAGGCCAAATTTATTTTATCAAAGTCATTACTATATATACTTTAAAGCAATGTATTTTGAAGCATCATTGAGATAACATATGGAAAGATTGAAAAATCATCTTGAAACATACATAACTTTCCTGTCATCTTCAAATGCCTAGCAAATTGTAAATTAGTATTTTTTTTTCAATTAATGTATAATGGATAGGTTGATCTTGTCCTTGTTTTACTGTAGCTGCTGAGTTTATGCCTATTGTCCTTGTACCTATGCAGTTTAGCATTTGTTCTGGACAAAAATATCTTGTCTTGACTTAATGATGAAGCAAATATAAAATAAGCAGTCTTCTAGCGTTGAACATTTGCCAAAGTATTTAAATTAAATGTTTCCAATAGTAGTCTAGATATATATGCCTGTAATAGGTAGGCTATAATTGAGTTAAAGGTTAAAATTACAACCAATAGTAGATTTCAGAATCTCATAAGACAATTTGAGATAATTATTGGCTAAAATTAACTTCCTGGTTACTCTGCAGTCATTTTGTAGCCATTAAGAGAGACTTGCTACTCAGTATTAAAAATCATAGCATTATAAAGGTCCAAGACACATAATACTGAAGAAAACTGAGAAGTAAAAAGGATCTCAACTCTTCATTGTGCTGCAATGTTTATTACACGGCACAATTGTTATGCAATTTAAGACAAATAGATACTCTTGCTTTGCTCTCAGGAATGTTGTTATCAGATTCTCATGGGGAGAGGGGTGGTGGAATCAAGATACAGGAAGATGTAAAATTTGGGGCTGAAACATGTAGGGTGAAATCAGAAATATGAAAGCGAAAAGTATTGAATAAGATGTCCTTTCTTCCATGTCACTTCCTGGGATCTGCTTTGTGTGTTTCCTGCCTGAGCACTTCAATTTTTAGGGTATTTTTTGTGAAGCACTAAAGTTTCATCATATATGTTGGCCTGAATGAGAATAGATGCTGGACACATATGGGAAGAGAGAAGCACAAATCCAATTGTCACATTCTGGATAGACCACTGCAGTTGTTTGGAATTATTGCTGGTATTCTGCTTGATAGACCCGATTTGGCACCGCATAGCACAGCCTGATTTATTACAGAGCCGTTCGTCTCAAAAATAGCTACATTAAACATGAACGTTATATATGTTTATTCCAGGCCAATCTGCCAGCACAGTAGAGTGAGCACAATCATACCCTCTCAGCAATGCAAGCAATGAGATGAAATTTGCTGTTGCTTTTCCCCTAGCTCACCATAATATTCTTCCCCAGTTTGAAAGCTTCCCACCATCTGATTATTGTATTTTCTTGATGGTGTTTTCCCATTGTGTCTTTAATATCCTATTTTCTGGCCGAGGTATTCTTATTTGTGATAGTTTGATAGATTTCCAAAGGATAAACAAATGTGAGTATTTTAATGGTGAAAGTTCAAATGTTCAGTGGAGGTCTTAAGGCTGTTTCAGATCAGCTGGATGGGTGCATGGTCTTGGCCAGCTAGGTTCAGTATCAGAACAACATTAAAGAGTGCTGACAAGATAAGACATTAGCCAGAAGCCTCCTGATATATTGATCACAGGTAATAGATTAAGATGACAAGAGCATAGCTCCAAGTGAGCTATGCTACTCCGTATAACAGCAATTCCTTTGGTGCTATGGTTTCCACATATGCTTTCCCTATGCTGAGCAGGTATACCTGTAATTAATGTAGGAAACTCCCATTTATCCAGGTACTCAAGGAACCAGAAAGCTAGATTAGATAAGAGCAATTTTTGGGTAATGTTATATAGTGTAACTTAATATGCTACAATACAGTCATAGTGCTAAGTTGATTTTTATGATGTCCAAATGCTTTGAAAATTGACAATGCACACAGAATTTAATCTGAAAACTCATTACAAAGTTTAATTTCAGTGTTCTGTTTCTCACAATTCATCAAGTTGACAATAAGAGTTGTTCCATTTCTCTTTCTAGACTGGTCATTTTAACTGTTTCCTTCCCAATTGCTCTACCAAGCAGACAAAGAGCTTGTAAAACCTGAATCTTGGGTGTGTATTGCCAAAAATATGTTGTACTAGAAAACAATTCTGAAGATGGCTGGAGTAAGGCACCCCTTCCAGCCCCCCACTCACTTCTCCCACTCCCCACCCTCTGCTCCCCCACACACAATGGCCGTCTACACGCATTTCTTACAATGGCAGGTGGTGTCTATGTTCTCTAACCCTTGATTTGGGCTGTGCTTGTGACCACAGTAGAAGTGGGGCTTTATGACTTTGAGGCTGGCCCACCTGAGACCCCAATCTTGAATCCCAGGCCACATGAGGAGACCTCAGGTAAGGTATTCCACTGACAGCCCCAGCACCAACTGCCAGGCATGTGAATGAAGACACCTTCAAGGTGACGCCAACCCCAGCCTCTCTGCCTGAAACTACATGAGAGAGCCTGAATGAGAGCCTCTTGGCTGAGTCCAGTTACCCTCCAATCCCATGAAGGATAATGTTAAAATGGTTGCCATTGCTTAAAGCCATGGTCATTTTGGGGGGGGGGGGGTTGTTATGCAGCACTAAATACCTGGAAAACACATATTTGTAAATGAGGCATGCTCAAGTTCAAATACGTACTCAAACTCTTGCCAGCTGGATGATGTCAGCCAAGATCTTAAATTTTTAAAATTCTCTTTGTTTATCTTACAGATGTTTAATCTAGAATACTGCAGGTGCTCAATAAACATGAGTTTCCCTACTTTTTCTCCTTGTCTTCGTTCCTTCCCTTCTCCTTCCTTCCTTCCTTCCTTCCTTCTATCCTTCCTTCCTTCCTTCCTTCCTTCCTTCCTTCCTTCTATCCTTCCTTCCTTCTTTCCTTCCATCTTTTTATTTCTAGCTTGCTTACTCCTTTCCTTCCTATGTAAATTCAACTGAATGCAGCTGCATTTGTGGTGGACCATTTTAAACTGGAATATGTTAGTGCCAGGTGTGGATTTAATTGGACCTTTACTTAGAACGCAAGCAGACAGAAATCAGGATGCATTTTTTTTCCCCCCAGTGAAAACTGCTGAATCATTGGTTCCAAAATCGGCATAAAAAATGCTCAGACCTTCCACAGACGGCATGTGTGATGCGATCAGTGCTTTGGGAAATGGGGTAAACACATTTTTAAAAAAGCAACGTTTCCGTCAGTTCACAGTGAACATTATCTGAATTCAGTTGAGGCAGGGAAAAAAAAACCCTTAAAAAGCTAGATAAAGAAAATGAAGGCATGAACAACGTGTTATTTGTAGGAATGACATACATTATCTCCTTGGCAACTGCAGTGTGGCATTCAATTCGGCAGTCTGTGTTGTGTCATCTTGGATGCCTGAAAGTCACTGTCTCCTATGGAAACAAAGGAAAGAACGACAGGAGAAAGAGTTCTAATTTTAGTGTGCTGGGCAAGTATTTTAAAACCCAGGGACCAGCAGGCTTCCACAGCTCAACAAGAGCTCAAAATGGCATTACATTTTCATTTGTTAGTTATGCAGTGCTTTAGCAGATGGATTAGATCCTCATTTTCTTTGGCCCTGCTGAGCTTTTTATTCATTCTTTGTAGTCAAATGACTCAAGACCGTTGTGTGGAACTGTCAATGCACAGGTATTTAGTAACTTTTTCATAAACACCAGGATCTAAAATTATGCAAATTCACTTATTCATTCATGTGACACATATTTGTCGAGTGCCAAGGTTTTGAGGCTGTGTAAGATCCCATGCCTTACATCTTACAATAGTCCTGTCCTATCAATGGGATATCGTGGCATTTCTTTACTTGAAATGAATCAGTAATTTAGCAAGCGTTCATTTAGCCCCAGGCTGGAAAGTCCATTCGACTGGGAGCTAAGAAATAGTAGAAATGAACCACAGGGCTACATAATACTTGATGGGGCACAGAACAAGTCTCATCATGGCTCTTCATTGGTCAATGATTTCAGTGAACGTTCTTAAGCATAGTCAGCTTGTTTTCATCAACAGCCTCCAAGTGAATGGCTCTGAAATATTGATAACAGTGACTTATGCTCAGTATAATTTCATTTGGTGGGTAATGTGATGAAATTGAATGTCTTAAATGAAGGAAACTCCGATTGCAGTGTAGCTGTCTGGCGTCTGTTTTCACAGAGACACCTGAACAGTCGCGGTGGAACTGCTTACCACAGCAGGGGAATGGTATGGCTGGTTATGTGAGATGTGGCATCAGTGTTGCCGGGATCACCAATAGGGTCACTGGGAATTCTCCGACAGTAGTACTGGAGATAGGACTTGAGATGTACTGTGGAGCAGAAACTTGGGTTAAAAAGTTGGGTCTTTCCAAGGCTGATCTGTGCCTCCCATTGATCTGTCTCCAGAGCATTGTCTTTAATGTTTATTCTACTCCCACTTCCAGCCTCATGACAGCAGAAGGTGCAGCATTCATCCACATTTCGGAGGTCTGTTCAAGAAGGTCTCCAAGGCAGGCTGCGAAAGCGAATGTCTGCCAGAGTCTCACGAAAGAGCCTACTAGGCTGACCTTCCAAAGGGTGATTTCAGGTGTTCTAGCCGGGGGCGAGTGGTGGTGGCGGGGGCGGGGGAAGGAGGAAGAATAGAAGCCACGGGCCTGATTTTATGATTTCAGTACTAAAATGAATGGCCAGGTTTCACTTCTGAGTTTTCCCCCCATCAGGTCTTATTTTGCTATGTCCTTTCTAAGAGCCGTATTTCAGCTTAGAATTTTCTTGGGTTTGTGGATATAGTCATGGGAGATTTAAATAGCATTGCAGCTGTACAGAAAAGCTGTTCGAGTGTGTGCTTTGAAAATCAGCTTTTCAATAACTGATAGCTTTACAACTATGATTGAGAGGAAATATCCAGCCCTTGCTAAAGCAGCTATTTCAGCCACAGGCTCCGGGTTTTAAGCAATTGGAAGAAGGAGAAGCTCATGTTCCTCATCACTTTGCCCCTGGGGAGGCAGGTTGGTGCCTGTGGGCCTCGTGCTTTTCCTGTGCGGCAGGCAGGGGGAAGAGGAGAGGGGAGGTTGATCCAGGAGGGGACTCTCATGTGCTCAGCAGCAATCATTCAGTCATACTTTAATCTTTTTAGGTGATTTTTCTTCTTTTTAAAATTTTAGGCATACTTTTTAAACAGGCAGTGCATGAACTAGGAGAGGGAACACATTTAATTCTGGTTATCAGTTAATATTCTAGGATCAACTCATTAAACAGTCCATTAACTACTATAGTGGCCCAGGAAGTATAATCTGGATAGAGTAAATGACAGTTATCTGGTTTTCAAGTGGATTTAAAAGTGCTGCTTTTGGTTATATAGCTTTGCCAACTACTTATCTCCTGAGACACATTGTGTGAGACTCATTTTTGCTGTGCCGAGTGTATAGGAGGGAATGATTTTGCTGTTGATTTATTTCAAAATGATTTTGTATAGATTTATTATTTGTTCATTCGACTGACTTTATTGAACACTTTTTAGAGCTTGGTTCTGTGCTAGTCACTGAGGAAAGGAGAACAGTAAGCCTCTGTAGTAGCCCTAAAGAAATGTATATTCTTGGGAGGAACTCACACACACAGTGTGCTGTATACTGGGCTAGGAAAAAGCATAAGAAACTGTGTGAAGATAAAACCACCCGGATTAGACTTTCTGTTGGAGGTTGGAAGTGGAGGGATTCTGATGAGGGTAGTGGGGGTGTCAGATTAAACTTCTCAGAGGAAGAAATCGCTAAATACTATTGTAGAGAACATAAAGGGGAGGCAAAGAAGATGGAGGGAAGAAGGCAATTAGAAGAGAATGCGCAAAGACCCAGAAGCAAGACAGTACAGCTCACACTTGTAGAAGTAAGTGAAGACATCTTGGCTACAATCCAGGCATTGTCATTGGCTTTCCCCCAAAACTGTCACCATTGCAAGGATTTGTGCGCAAGCAATTTAATTTTGAGGTGATGGCAAGAAGCTCTGTGAGGGAAGTGGGATAAAAAAAGGAGAAAGAAGAAAATCCAATAAAGTATGATCAATGAGTAGAATTACTAGTGCATGCTTACCATGCGAGAGACTCCCAGGGTATGTGTGGAACATGCCTCAAAACTCTCCCACTGGGTGGGACGGGGCGAGAGATAGAAAAATCGATTGGAAAAGTACTGACATTAGTGGAAAAGAGTAAGCAATACTAAAGTTTTGTGGCTTGGAAAGATAGCTGGATAGTGTGCTGATATGTAAAATCTAAAATACAACAGTAGGGATGTATTTATTTGACTAAATATATTGGGTTCATTGAATATGAATACATTTGTACAAAAATTAGACTTTAGACAGTGGTAAGAATGTGTCATAGGGTAGAAATTTGGGACTTTTCCCCACTTTGTATCAACAGAGCCAAGATCAGTGCCTAACATAAATAAGTGTGAAATAATTAAATGAATAAATGCGTGCATAGATGAATGAATAAATGGTATTCATCTGAATGGTGTCCTGCTGGACATATAGTTCTACAAGTTGGAAAAAATTTGGGAAGTAGACATTGAATTTATGCTATTGTTGTAAAGATGGTAATTCAAACCACGGGATAGGTTTACTCACCTGAAGTATCAGAAAAGCAAGATGTCCCAGAGTTCAACCCTATGGAAAGATAACATTTAAGATTAGGTAGAGGAAGAGAATCCCACACTGGAGACTGAAATAAGATGAACAGTACTAGATTATGGATTTTATGGGGAACATTTAGAGAAGGAAGAAGTGATCAATAGGGTTAGATGCTGCGCTGACAGTAAGACACAGATTTCAAAAAGAGACTATTGGAATAATCTACAAAGAATTTCAAGAGAAAGATGGTGAGGGGAAGGTAATAAAATAACTGGGCTAAAGAATAAATGACAAATGAAGAAGTGGAAACAGTAAGTGTAGACAATTTTCCCCAAAATTGGCAGTGATAAAGTAGCAACTAGAAAGGGTCAAAGGTTCAAGAAATTGTTGGAGATGATGTTTGCATTTGCTTCTTTATTTTTTGTAAATATATTTTTATTGATTTCAGAGAGGAAGGGAGAGAGAGAGAGAAAAGAGAGAGAGAGAGAGAGAGAGAGAGAGATCAGTGATGAGAGAGAATCATTGATCAGTTGCCTCCTACAAGTCCCATGCTGGGGATGGAGCCCACAAGCTGGGCATGTGCTCTGACCAGGAATCGAATCATGACCTTCTGGTTCATAGGTCGATGCTCAACCACCGAGCCATGCCGGCTGGGCTGCATTTGCTTCTTTATAACCTGAGAGGAATTTAAGTCCGTAATATGTTGTGAGAGTGCAAACATTCATTAAATTGCTAATATACTTAAGTAGAACAATATCTACAGGATTCTTGATTTTATTCCTATCTTTAAGCATCCATCAGCCCAGAAGGAAACCTTTTAAATTGGAGCCCTTAATTATCTCTTCCTACAGTTGGCAGATCTAGGCAAGTTAGGTTTTTGCTAGTTCTTAGCATTGCTCCAAGGAGTGGAGCTGATTATCTTCACCTAGGGATTAGGAAAGGAGATGAATTTTGAACAGAGCACAAAATGTAGCATTCCCATATATCTCCAACATTTCCTGAGATGGGTAGTTAGAGTATTCATTTAACATTTAGTTCTGTTGAGAAAATACAGTGAATATCTGAGTACAGAATTCATGGCAACTTACATAGCAATATTTTACCTCATGGGACTTACTTACTTACCTACTTGTCTTTGGATATGAAATGACAACAATATAATAATAATATTCAAGTGTGGATCACTTAACTTATTCTAGGCCAGTGGTCGGCAAACTCAGCCAACAGAGCCAAATATCAACAGTACAACGATTAAAATTTCTTTTGAAAGCCAAATTTTTTAAACTTAAACTATATAGGTAGGTACATTGTTATTAACTTAATTAGGGTACTCCTAAGGCTTTAGGAAGAGCCGCACTCAAGGGGCCAAAGAGCCGCATGTGGCTCGCGAGCCGCAGTTTGCCGACCACGGTCTAGGGTAGTCTGTTAAGCACTTTACAGACACTGCTCCATCAATAACTCTAAGAAGTAGTTATCCTTATTATCTTCATTTTACCCAAGACAAATCTGAAGCAGAGAGGCTAAATCTTGAATCAACCCAATTTCAGAACCTATGGTTCTGATAATTTTTTTCTAACTATTAATATACTGCTATACAAGAATGATAATGAAGATAAGTGTTTGGAAGCTATGGGTTTTAAGATTTGTGTTATAGATTTTTATAGAAGGCACATTTCCCTTGCTTCCAACCAGATATGTGAGTCTCCTAGTTTCAGGTCTGCTTGGCCGAAGCAGTTATCTTGATGATATACATTAATGTGCTGATGAGCCACTTGCTGTAAATTGCAACTCAGCTACTGGTTCAATTCATGCTACATTTGCAATCTGCCTTTACTGAAGTGCAAAATTGGCTTTTCTTGTTTTAAAGTGGTACAACATGCCAAATAGTCTAATACCTTATTTTCTTGCTCAAGTAAGATAATCTAGGCTCAGAGGAAGGTTTAACATTTTCACTTTGGATGAGCGAGCTGTTTCAGGATGAGAGCCTTGTTAAATGTTGGGTGGTTTTGATAATGCCCCATTGGAAACTGTAGCTTACAGCATGGTACTACTTACTCCTCAGGACAAGCCAAGTTATTTCCTGGAGGGAAACCAAAGTGGCTTCAACTATTGGGGGACTTATCTATTTCACAATGTAAGAGCTACCAATCCATGTCATGGTAGAATATCAGTTTGTCCTGCTGTACTGTTTTACAGTAGATGGAGTAGATTTATAATGAATTGTGTTAACAGGATAATTCAACATAGGCTTTATACCAATTGACTGTGCTTCCATTTGTAAAGAGTAGAGAAGGAGATTGATTTTGAAAATATCAGAGCATTGAAAAATAGGTGGCTTCATGAGTCCTGTTCTGCTACATATACATGTGTACACATATTTACATTATACCTAATTTGGCACATGCATTATTGAACTTTATTAACTTTAATTATTTGTAGATAACTGCATGTTTAAGAATCATTCTCAAGTCAGCAACTAGAGATAGTGCTTATGTTGAAACCTTCCCTGGGTTACAGCTGAAGTTGAAATTGCAGGGTCCTCTGCACCAGGGAAAAAAATGTTTCAGGTTCACCGTCTATTTGAAGTCAATTTTTATACATCTTTGAAAGTGCTATATTGAAACTTAAGGGAAAATTTATCAAAGAAAGTTTCCCTCTTGCAGAAGAACATGATGGAAATATTTTTTTTTATCACATAGGAGATGCAGATTTTGGGTGGTGATGTTGATTAATTTCTAAAACAACTTGAATAGGTTTTCTTTTATTCAATTAAAAATATTTGCTCAAGTGGATTGTATTTGTTGTTAAGATAAAATTTTCTGTAGAGTAAATCATCTAATGTGGACCTATTTATAACTATTTTTTAGGCCTAAATGTATAAAATATCTAGGATACAAAGTAATTTCTGTAAGTACATTATGACAACCAATCACCAAAGAAATAGGAAGAATATTAGGAAGAATATTAGGAAGAATGGGAGCAATAATCCTATATAATAAAAGCCTAACTTGCAAGTTGTTCCCTTGGGCGGTCGTTTGACTGGGAGTTTGACTGCTCACTATGACGTGCGCTGACCACGAGGGGGCAGCGTGGGACATGGTGGGTGTCGGCAACTCGGCGCTGGCAGTGGAGACACTGCTGGCCCTGATGGGCCCCAACAAGAGCGGGACCATGGTGCGATGGTGGAGCAGGTGAGCGGGCAGCACCAGACCAACACAGGTGTGAGTGGGGAGCCAATTGCCCCACAGACAATGACCAGCGGCGGTGGGCGGCCAGGCTGCCACCCGGTTCCCAGGCACTGAGGGAGCTGGGGTGGGGGGTGTCAGGCCCCGACCTATTGCCCCACACAGACAGGATGGTGGAGCAGGTGAGAGGGGCGGTGCTAGGCCAAGGCGGGGTGCTAGGTGGGGCTGTGGGGCTGTGAGATGGGGGCGTGAACTGGGGCCCTATCCCTGCAGGCCACCCTGAGGGACCCCACCTGTGCATGAATTCATGCACCAGGCCTCTAGTAATTCATAAAAACTCTAGAGCAATTTTCACTCACATTAGAAAGATAGAATTAACCAGAGGAAGGGGTTTGTTTTTTTTTTAAAATTTGTTTTGCTTTTGTGAGATAATGTAGCTATAAGGATAATACAGTTTTTAGCTTATAATAAAACTAAGTAAATTTAAATCAAAGTCTGAAAAATCAAATTGTTCATAAATGTCACTTACCTAGTTTATGTTACTATGGACATATTTATGGTAAATTCTTTTCTGCTTTCTTTCAATCCCATTAACATAAATATTTGTTTTTGTAGGCAGTTTCCTAAAGTGGTTAGACATGTGGGTTTGGGATTCAAATTATGACTAACCCATAATTAACTTACCTTAGGAGAAATACCAACTTTTATAAGCTTCACTGTCCTCATTGGAAAAAATAGAATATTAATACTATCTTCTTAGTGGTTGTAATAAATATGGGAGGTTATTTGTGGAAACCATTTAGTGTAGTACTTGATTTATAGTAAGTGTTCAATAAATGGTAGAGAGGTTGATAAAGATTCAAGATGCCTGTCAGGAACTGCCAATATCAGACCTTAGTTATGTTAGAGTGGTCCCTGAATGGAAAACATTGCTTTAATTGCCCATTTCAAAAGCCAATAAGAGTAAATTGAGAAAAGGCAAATTTTAGAACATCCTTAAGAGATCTCAAATTTTAATTGACAAGGAAGATTTATTGGCTTTCCTTATTTTTATCCCACTGAGAAAAATATTTTAAAAATTGTGCCCACCACCACAAAACTTTTCTTCCCTTTCCCCATAGTTCTTTCCCCTGGTTAACACCTTCTTGCTCATTCCTAATGTTTTAGCTCTTGTGTCACTTTCACAAAGAGATTTTCCCCAGCATTCAGGCTAGGTTAATGTACTTCTTAATTCCTCTCATTTTCCTTTATACCATTTAGTATTATATTTTTTTATAATTCCTATGAAAAATTTCAAGGACTATTTTTCATCTCTGTACTCCCAATCCCAAGCAAAGTAATTTTAAAAGTTGAGCACTTCATACATATTTGTAAATAAATGATTTAGTTGAGTGAATCAATGTATTTAATGGGTCCTTTATTGCTTATGAGATTAACTGTGGACCTTCTGTTACTTCTAACAAAAGGTGAAGCATAGGACTTGAGCTTTTTTCTCCTAAAAAATCTATTAAAGCTATTATAAATGTTTAGATTCAGTAGGCAAACAGTGTCCAATATTCCAAACTCAGGCTACTTCAAGTAAGGTCCTTGGCTCATCAAAGACTTCCTCTGCTGCATAGCTATGAATTCACAAAGGGCTGTGGCTGATAATGCTTGGGCTGTGGAATTCCTCCTCTCCCTCGCCCAGCAGAAGTATATACTGAGGATCTGGTGTTGATATATTATTGCTTTTTGGATAGTACCCCTGTTGCCTTTGCTGATGCAGATAAAACTGTGACTTGGTTTACTTGCTATGCCAGCCTCCTATAGTGTTGGCAAGAATCTACATCTTTCTGGATGGCTATTTGTCATAACACATTTCATTATGAACAAATCATATCAAGTCTATATTAAGGAAAAGGCATTGTACAAGCATTTTCTAAGTTTAAATGAGATTTTCTGAATATTTTGAAACCGAAATAACTCATTTCCATATGATGTGGATGCTTTAAAAAATGAATTTATTTGGCCACCCAAATTAGGAATTGAAAAACCTAGCAAGATTCCTTTTACAATGTTTTATCAGATATCATTACATATATTAATCTACTTTTAAGAATTAAAAAATATTTTTAATATAAAGTGTGAAAAGGTTATGTTATGTTAATTACACCTTTCCAATATTTAAATAAATACATGCTCTGAAATCCATAATAAATGTACACACATTCACACATAAACACACACAGTCACACATAAAAGTCATAACCTGGCCCTGGTCGGGTGGTTCAGTTGGTAGGAGTGTTGTCCCTACACCAAAATGTTGTGGGTTCGATACCTGGTTGGGGTGTGTAATGAAGGCAACACATCAACGTTTCTCTTTCTCTTTCTCTCCCTCTTTTTCTAAAAGCAATGAACATATCCTCAGGTGAGGATTAAAAAAAAGTCATAATCTGAAGAGAGGCAAAAATATTTAGGGAAAAATAGTGGGCAGTTGAAGTGAAATCTGGAGCTAAATCCAAACTGAAGGTCAAATAAAGCCCCAGTTAACACTGGCAGGTGTGGCTCAGTTGGTTGGTCATCCTCCCATGAACTGAAAGGTAGCTGGTCCGATTCCCAGTCAGGGCATATGCCCTGGTTTTGGGCTAGATCCCTAATCCCAGGAAGGGGGTATGCAGGAGGCAGCCAATCAATGTTTTTCTCTCTCCCACTCCCTCTCTCTCAAAATCAATTTTAAAAACATCTTTAATAATAATAATAATAATAATAATAAGCCCCAGTTAACTGAATTCCTCTGATTTGGGTGAAGAGAAATTGAAAGTGACTCAAGGTCTCCTGGATGGTTCTTATATCCAGGCAGCTGGGACAATTTAGGCAGAGGTGTAGAAGCCCCTATCATTTTTATTAATAAAGGACAACTAAAAATATTGCGAACAGATCAATGCTTAATTCTTGCCAAATGCATCTCAGTTTCTCTGCCTATTATCTTGACTCTACCTAGGATTTGGGGTTATAAGAAAAGTATACTCACTCAGTGAGGAAGAGAGGGCAGCGCAGACTAGAAACGAAGAGAGTAATCTGAAAGGAGAAAGCTGCAAGTTTGTTTAGCTTTTACTTTTCCCTATGAAAAGGTTAGTTAATATACAATATTTAAAAATCTTAAAATTGTGTGTGTTCTGAATTTATTTTTACTGAAGTTGGATGATTGATTGATTGTCTTAGTCTGCTCAGGCGGCCATAGCAAAATAACATAGATTGGACGGCTTAAACAGCCAAAATTTATTTTCCCATTGGTTAGAGGCTAGGAAGTTCAAGACCAAGGTTCCAGCAGGTTTTGGATTCTGGTGAGGGCTCTTTTCCTGGCTTGCAGATGGCTGTCTTCTTGCTGTGTCCCTATGTGACTCTGAGAAGTGCTCTTCGATGTCTCTTCCTCTTCCAGGAGCGCAGCAGTTCTGTCTCCGCAGGGCTCCATCCTTATGACCTCATTTAGCCTAATCACTTCCTCCAAGATCTTATTGGGAGGCGGGGGGCGGGGGGCAGTATCAGCATGTCAACATATGAATTTTGAAGGGACACGATTCAGTCTATAGCAGTGATTAAAACCTCTTAATATTTCTTTCTTTTTCTCTTTTTTTAAAAAAACCTTCTTGGACATTTGTTTCTTTCTACATCCCATTTGATGCCCTTCATGGACTCATTTCCTGCTTCCAATTTATATGATGAAGAAACTCGTTTTGATTACTGTAATTGAAATAGATAAAAAAGAAGAGTGACACTATAATGGCCAATATATTCACAGATACAAATTTTAAACATATTCTGTTATATTTAGAAAGTGTGCCAGTCAAACTGGGTTGCCGAAGTTCTAATTATGAGCCAATGTTCTAGGTGTGTCTTTTTATTAGTAGATCGAGGTGTGACTATAGTCCTGTACTTTGGATGACGACAGTTCTTCAGTCTTTGTTGTTTCCCTGAGTTCCAGTATCTGGACTTCAATGATAATTGGAAAAGTCACAGAGAGAGACAGGGATCTGATATAACTGTTTTTAACTAACTCCCAATGTTTATTCTTTTCCTTTTAAATCCTCACCAGAGGATATATTTCTATTGATTTTTAGGGATGTGTGTGTATATATATATATATATGAGAGAGAGAAAGAGAGAGACAGAAACAACAATGTGAGAAACATCGATCGGTTGCCTCCCTTACACACCCCAATTGAGGACTGAACCCTCAACCTAGGGAATCAAACTGACAACCTTTTTTTTGTGTGTGTATGGGATGACACTCCAACCAACTGAGCCACCTGGGTAGAGCCCAGTGTTCAGTCTTATAAACATTTGGAGTGACTATAATGCTGCTTTTCATTATTGAGCAAGAGAAGAATCATCCAGCTTAGTGTTTGCATTTGGAGAAAGTGAGTGGTGTGTCCTTTGCCCTCTACTACCTCTAGGGTTATGCTGGCCGCAATAGTGAATGTATCTCCTGGAGCAAATCCAGCTCAAGATCGCTTGATCAAACTTAGAACCTGTGCTCTGACTACTGAAGTCTCTGTCAGAGAGGTTTCTTTTACTGGAGACACATATTTAATATACAAAGCATGGGGGGGGCGGGGCGCGGAGAAGAAGTACTAAGAATCCCTATAACAAAACTAACCACAAAAATCACAGATCTTCAAGAAATCCTAATATTTTACATTCTTAACTTCTAAATATGTAAATAGGAAATGAATGAACTATTTAAGACCTTGTTCTCTGGTAGTCCCCCAACTGAAGACATAAATTTCTTATCCCAGTTCCTGATATTGAAAGTAATATTTCTATAGCTTATGGAAATACAAACATTCAATTAAATGCTAACATTGGGAGGAAATGAAATACAATAAATAGGAAACTCAGCGTTTTCATTACTACATTTTGTTGTTCAATGTCTGATAGAGTCCCCTGGTAACTGTGTATGAAATATTTAGCATTTTTATTTGAAGGGGGTGTTTTTCATTTCCATTTTCTTAAAACACTACTGATAGCCCTCAGTAAATCTCTACCTTGGAGTCTGGTTTCAGCTGCTCCCCCATACTTGTTTATTTCCTTATTAAATGGGATGTGTGGCTAGCCCCTGAAGCCCTGTCGAAATGGCCCTGAATACATAGCTTTACATTATTGGATTTTTTTTTGTATGTGACTCATTGATATTCTAGAAGATAAACCTGTTCATTATTAGCCTTGTTTGTTTTTAATTTAGAAAGTTAAATTACATTTTATTAAACTTCCTTAGCTTCTCAAGCAGGCAATATGAATGTAGCTTGTGTTCTACAAACTTCGTATTAGTCACTTTATCTCATTGTGGCTAGAGTAATAAGTTTAGATGAATTTTCATTTTCGCAGTTGATAATACTTCTTTAGAAACTGTGTCAGATCACAGTCATGATTGACAAATTGCTTGGATTTGCTCCTGTTTGCCTGTTGCTGCTTTAATTTGTTGGTGATGTTTGAATCTGCCACCTCCCTTCTCTATCCCACCAGTTTCCTTGCTTCGGGCTGTTGTGACTAATGACAAAATGATTTCAAACTAAATCATTTTTTAAAATTCAAATGAAGCTGAGGTGCTTTTCTTGTTTGTAACCACTGTGTCTGCTGAATACTGATGGAGCCACTCAAGTCTCAAACACTGTATGAAACATAACATCACTCTGACTGACACATTAGTTTGTTTCAAAACTTGAAAACTGTGTGAATATTATTCCTAGTGAGTCCTGTGCCAGGTAGAGCATCAGAATTCTCAATCCTTTTGTGGTTTGTCACCATGGAAAATGACACACTTTTTACATAGTAGACCTTGAGACATTAGTCCAAAATAACTTGAGTATTCTTTGGCTGTTTGGCAGAGAGCAAAGATTTAAGCCTCAAATCAGTCTAATTTTCTTTCCTTTATATGTTCTGATAATAGAATATTGAGAGACTTTTTAGGTATTCTCAGTCACCCTTGGGATTGAGTCAAAATAATTTCCGTGCTCTAGGACTGTCTGCAATATTCTAGAAATCTGACCCATAAACAAAGAAATAGTAATCCGGAGGTCAGGTAGAAAATATTTGTACAGCTTTTCTTTAATTTTCTTAATTTGAAAAATAATCTTGATTCTGTACTATGTCCATTGCATTAAAATTTATTTTAAAATGAAGTAGGTGCCTGCTATGTCCATTAGCTTACAATGATTAATAAGATGGTCTTTATACTCTAGAACAGGGGTCCTCAAACTTTTTAAACAGGGGTCCAGTTCACTGTCCCTCAGACCCTTGGAGGGCCAGACTATAGTTTTAAAAAAAACTATGAACAAATTCCTATGCACACTGCACATATCTTATTTTGAAGTAAAAAAACAAAACAGAACAAATACAATATTTGTATTTGCATGTGGCCTGCGGGCCGTAGTTTGAGGACCCCTGCTCTAGAAGTTCACTGGTAATCTTAAAGATTCAACCTTTCCTTTCAGGTGATAATCCTAAATGGCACACTTCATACTGCTCCCTCCATTTTCATCAAGTCTCTCACTTTGTTGATTATTTTTTTCAATCACCATAGATTGAGCTCATCTCTTTGACTTGGGATCACTTTTCTCTCCAGACATTTTCTTTACACATATTTGATAACTAGAGGCCCGGTGCATGAAATTCGTGCATGGGGGTGAGGGGAGGCCCCTTAGCCCAGCCTGCACCCTCTCCAATCTGGGACATCCCTCTCACAATCTGGGACTGCTGGCTCCTAACTGCGCACCAGCCTGCCTGCCTGATCGCCCCTAACTGCCCCCCCTGCCAGCCTGGTCACCCCATGCAGCCTGCTTGTTTAGTCATTTGGTCATCCCTCACTACCCCCCCTGCCGGCCTGGTCGCCCCACACAGCCTGCTGTTTAGTTGTTACTGTTACTGTGACGGTGTCCTGGACAATTTGCATATTCCTCTATTATTAATATAGATTATAATTTATCTAATTATAGATGTCAGAATATAATTTTCAAATTTTCAAAAACATTGCAAACAAATATTGAATGAACATTAAGTCAAAGTAATGTTCAACTCATTAATGAATGAGAGAACCACTTAAACGATAAAATGGGTTCAAAATCTTTATGAGTAATAACTACAAGTAACTTTAAAAAAATAAATGTTGCCGAACTGGTTTGGCTCAGTGGATAGAGCATCAGCCTGTGGACTGAGGGGTTCTGGGTTCGATTCCGGTGAAGGGCATGTACCTTGGTTGCGGGCACATCCCTAGTAGGTGGGTGTGCAGGAGGCAGCTGATCCATCTCTCTCATCGATGTTTCTAACTCTCTATCCCTCTCCCTTCTTCTCTGTAAAAAATCAATAAAATATATTTTTTAAAAAATAAAAAAGTAAATGTTAGGATGAGATTGCTATGTCAGATACAGAAGTGGTTAACATCCTACAGGGCAACAAATCATAACTTTTGGTGGTCTTTTTACTGGATAGGAGCCTTCAAGTTAATATATAACTTCATAGTATTTGGCTCAAATCCAATATTAAATAGCAAAATCAAACTCAAGTAAATTCTCCTAGAAACTTAATCATCCTTGCATGGAATTGTTAATGCTCCATTATGACATGGAAAGAACAAGCTGTACTCATTTCTGACTTTCAAGTCTCAAATAATTTTTAATATAATTGACTTACATATACTTGACTGACTCGAATGACTCAAAAGGAGTAGTTTATTAAGTATTTTAATGCCTCCTCCACATCTGTGCACGAAGAGGCTGTACAATATGGCGGAACACTTAGTTAAGTAACTCAGTGTATGCCTTCCATTCAGTCATGGCCTTTCTGCTTGGATTTTTCCCTACTGTAAATGAGGAACTGGAATAAGTTGATCACTAAAAAACTCTTGCAGTTTTAAAATGTTGTTATTCTTTAAGAATGGGGTTATAGAGGGCAAAATATCTTGGTCCTTTAACTAGTGTGTGGAGTTGGGCAATAGGGTCTACAAATGGTCTTTGATGCATTCTGGGCAGGACCACCTTCAAATTATCCCAGAATGTCTGGGGAACTTCTCCTCTCCAGAGTTTTGGGAATACCTCCTTTAGGACCCTTGGTTTAGTTGGTCTACATATGTTATCTAGTGCCACAACAACGCTGCATAACAAACAACTACAAAACTTAATTAGCATACAACAATTTATTTTTGCTTTTAATACTGTGAGTGAATTAGAAAGTTCTGTTGATCTGGATTAGGATTGGCTGGGCAGTCCATTGTCTCTTAGCTGGAGCAAACCCACATGTCTAGTGATCAGTTAGCTATTGGCTTCTAGGATACACCTCCCTAGGATGACTGATTCTGCTCTACAAGATTTCTTCATCAGGCTAGCCCACCTCTGTTCTTATGATGGTGGCAGTGTTCTGAGAGTAGAGGCAAGCCAGGGCTCTTAAGGCGAAGACTTGGAAGTGCGCATTATCACTTCCACCACACTGTTGGCCAGAGAAAGTCATAAGGAAATCTGTAGGAAAATAGGCTCCAGATCCTGAAGGTGAGGCGTGGGATATGAAGAGGGAGGATGAATTATTTAAGCAACCATTAGAACATAATTCACAGTTGGGATTTCAGGAAGCTCCAGAAGGATATTGATCTAGAGGAAAAGAAGATGAGATCCGATAAATGTGCTTGTGATTTCTTGTGGGGTGCACTTAGGTTTCTTAGAATTAGTTTCATCTTTTTAGGTCTTACTTTTAAGATTCATTATGCAAGACTAGATCAGTGTATGGAGTTGGTTATTCATATTACTGAGGCAAATGCCTTCTGAGTACTCTGCCAAATTCTGTTTGAATGTTGAGGATATCCCAGTCTGGCTGGTGGGAATAGGCCTATCCCCTGGTTTAGTATATGCCAGGTACTGCTTCTAATCCTTTCAGGTGGTTCTTCTTGCAGCCTTTGGTAGTTAATTCTCCCCACCCCCTTAATCTGATCTGTGCTTAGCAAAAATACTCAATGGGACTCTTCAGACATTTGGAGTTCTCTCCTTTTTTCAGCATACACTTCTCTGTTACTTTTTCCTGTGAACGCTAACCACCTTGATCTCCCTAGATTCTAAGCTCCATCTCCTCAATTCAGGGAGTCTGCCAGCTTTTGCCCAGAGTCTCCCTTTCTGCACCAAAGCATAGGGCTCTCTCAAGGTTGTTTCTTTCCTTCCCCCCTCTCCCCCCCACCAGTGATTATGGTTCTATGTTGTCTAATGCCAGTCTCTTCAAAAAACAATTTTTATTTCACATATTTCCTTTATTTTAAGTTTAAATACTTTTTTTCTTTTTTAAATCCTTACCCAAGGATAGGTTCATTGATTTGAGAGAGAGAGGAAGGGGGCGGGGGGGAGAGAAATACATTGATGGGAGAGATAAACATTGACCAGTTGCCTCCTATACTTGCCCCATCTGGAGATCAAACCTGCCTCCTAGGTATGTGCCTGGCCTGGAATCCAATCACAACCTTTTTGGGTAGGGAGTGACTCTCCAACCAACTGAGCAACCCGGGTGGGGCTTTGTCCAGTCACTTCATGCAGGAGAGTAAATTCTGTCTCTGTGGCTCCATTTTGGCCAGAAATGGAAGTACACTTGACTTATGAGTGTCCCGACTAACGAGTTTTTTGAGATACCAGCTGTCTCTCGGCCAATTTTTTGCATTGAGTTGATAGAGAAATTTGAGTTAACGAGTTTCCTAACAAGCTCGGTCTCGGAACGAATTAAACTCGTAAGTCAAGGCCCCACTGTATCCAATTCTTAGAGTTTATTTTTATGAAGAAGATGGGTTTCTAAAGATTATATATGACCTAACTTTTGGTGGAAAAGGCAATAAGAAAATATCAGATTCTACGGTATTTGAAACTACATATTTCTCTCTTGCTCGTTCAATTGGTCCTTTTATTACTCTCTTCCTTCTCTTCTTAGTATATTTGTTATATATTTTATTGTATCATGTGCATGGGTATTCATTTTACCTTACCAATAATAGTGTAAGCTTTTTAAATGTTGTGGATATACCTTACACTTCTTTATATTCTTCGCCATGTGTATTACATTTTAGAATTAAAGGTAATCGATGAATGGTTATCCTTTTCTGTAAAATAAAGGGACTCAAAATTGGAGGGTTAATTAAGTGATGTGTACAGTGTGCTTTGTAGAGTAAACGTTCTGGGTAAATTATGATAATTCACCTTTTAGGTTGATGTCAATTTTGGTTTAAATTGTCTCCACTGAAATTAGATGCCATATGTTAGACAAGTTCTCAAGAGTTCAACTGCAATTTACTTAGAAGAATCCTCCAGGCTGACAGGAAGAACGCTCTCCAAGCCTCTCAGATCCTGATATGGCTCTCACCTTGTGAGGCTTATTTTCTTTCTCAGAAAACTTGAAGTCATAATTCACAAATATATGAAATATGGGTTGAAGACGTTTAACCTGCTTGATGAGTGTGGTATTGAAAAAAGATTATATTTGTAGACCAAGCATTTTTCTGTAAAGTGGATTATTAATTAATTGTATGTAATATCTGTGAAATTTCTTGTAGGCTGGCTTCTGAATCATACACTTGTGAGCTGTTCTTCCTCTGTCTCTCTTCTACTTCTCCATCTTCTCACCCATCATTTATTTCATGAAATGGTAGGGGAAGAGTATATAGAAAGCAATTACTATTTACCCTTAATATAACTTAGAATAAATGTAATTAAGAAACAAACATCTTTGCAAAACAATCAAACTATAGCTAAGGACAGACATTTGAATAATTTGAGCAATTGCTTTCCTTCACTAGTGTGGACAATCTATAGTTGGCTATACAGTTATTTATCATGTCTGTCAAAATACAAGGAGCATTACTTTTAATATTTTTCATGCATCTTCATTCAAGTGTAGTTTTGTTTTACACAGAATATAATTTGATGGAAAATACTGAATTTCATGTTCATTGAAACATTTTTATATATAAATAATTTGAACTTAGATATTTATGCAATGGTGATCCTGTTTATATGTCTAATACAACATTTTATTTAAACTCTGTTTTTTTGTTTTTGCATTATTGATTATGGTAAAGATCTAAAATGCGTTAGGATTTCTGGATTTATAATGGTGGGTATGATTGCTTATAGAAGACTACTACTATGAAAATAAATTCCAGGGACTTAGAAATGAAAGCTTTTGGATTTTTTTTTAAAGAATGGCATGCACATGTGGATGGTTATTATTATTGTTATTCTATGCACAAGAATAAGTAAAGTTCTTCCTGTTTATAAAGCAAACTATACAAAACTCACTGAAATGTACACAACATATCACAGAATATTATTTACAATAAAACTGAACAAATAAGTTGTACTGCCATCATCCTGAATCCTTAAAGTCAAGTATAACTCTAGTTTAAGCTCATAAAACCCTAATCTTTTTATAGATTTAAATCCTAATTATTTATAGGAATGGATAACAATTTCAAAAAAGAAAATTTTTGATTCAGTTTCAGATATGTACACATTCTTTTTGGTAAGCCTTTATATCAAGCTGATTATAGCATATTAACAAAGGTCTATTTTATGGAAACAACTAGTTCTAATGCTTTGATCCATTTAAATTTTGTATAAATCTATATAAAATGACATACCCATGTAATTTTGATTCTGTCTTTTCAGAACACAAATGCCAATCTGAACATGAGGAAAAGAACAAATGTTTTGGTTCAGTCTGAATCTGATGTTGGCATCAAAACCGAGGTAGGAAACCATTCGAGCAGATCTTCCATGATTGTTCAAGCAGCTTCTGAGGCCACATCGCAGACTTACTTAGCTTCCAGTCCGAACCCATTCAGCCATGCAAATGCCGCTGAAACTATATCTGCTGCAAGAGCACTACCATCTGCTGCTTCTACTCCTAGCAGAACTGGGTATGGCCCCCGCAA
>NW_006287459.1:1225443-1247085 GCF_000327345.1 Myotis davidii | reverse complement strand
AGCAGGACCTGCTTTTACCCACCATGTGTTTGGATCAAGACTGGGGCGAATTAAGACAACAGTTAATACCATAGGGGCTTCTGGGAAGTTGTCAGCCACTCCTCCTCCTTCTGCCCCACCACCTCCTGGATCTGGCACAAGTAAAATAGACAAGTATGCCCGCATTCTCTTTCCAGTAACATTTGGGGCATTTAACATGGTCTATTGGGTTGTTTATTTATCCAAGGACACAATGGAGAAATCAGAAAGTCTACTGTAATTTTTTTTTTGCTATAGAAGTTTCCTAAAATATGATGAACTTGAATGCAGAATGTCTTTTTAAATGTTTTTAAAGATAAACAATTATTCTTTACTAAAATAAAAATCCTATGTAATTTTCCCATTTGAAAAAATTCAAGCCAGTTATTGGGAGAGTTAATTAATTCCTCAGTGAAAAGAAAGTGAGCCAATTTTCATTTCAGAAAAATGATTTAAATAGAATCAATTCAGCATTCAAATTAGACAGAATACAGACCATCTTGGAAAGTTGGGACGGGAGAAATAGGGCTCTTAGAAATACGTGGTGCATATTTATGCATTGAAATTTGAAAACAGACTATGACATTTTTTAATATACACTATGAATATCAACCAACCACCCTAAGTTTCCCAGTGGCACTGCCCTTAATCAGAATTGTTTATCAGATATTATATGCCGTGACCTTTGGAGATCCTCTTACCTAGTTTCTGCAAGAAAAGGACTTTTCCTGTTAAATTAAACCTTTTTAAAAGGAAAATGGAACTAAACAAATACTGACCAATGGAGTGAAACCTCTGCTGCATCAAAAAGAAATACAGAGACCAGGGAAAATACATGCCCTGTCATATGTTGACCAAACAGGACTTAACCGTTGACTTGGAAATTTGTGCTTTGAGCCAAAGTTTAACTCATTGTATTAATTCTTTTGATAGTAGTTCATTCAGTTCTGTACTCCTTCAATGTGTGTTTATTCAGAGCCTCCTGTGTCCCAGGCACTATGCTAGACATTGTCTCTCTAGGAAAGCTCCTTCACCTTTGCCTACAATATTACTTAAATAGAATAGTCAACGCATGCTAATGAACCATAAACTAGCAGAAACCAGTGCATTCTTTAATGAAGATACATGATCTAGAATCTGAAAACATATTCAAAATATTTGTCTCCTACATTGATAGAGATAACAGGTATATTGTTCACATTGCCACTTGGGAGATAAGTACACATGAGTACTTCAGCAATTGACATCAAAATATCATGAAAATGTGGTACAGATTTTTCTGTACCTGAAAATCACTGTGCGCCAGAAAGTAGCAATCTGGGCACTGTAAGACCTTGTGGATTACCTGTCTGAAATTTGATCAGTATCACATAATGGAATTTGATCAGAATCACAGAATCATCAGAATTAGGAACTCAACACAAGGGCTTTTTAGATGTTTTTCCCATCATAGATTTGGTGAAATGTATTAGCTGGTGAAATGCTAAACTTCTGGGAGGTTCCTGTGTCCGTAGTTCTGTATTTCAGGACAATTTCACGTTCATTTGGAGGGGAAGCTCTGTATAGTTTCATAACTAAGGTGAGATGTTTAGAATTAAAAGAGCAATAGCACAGGAATGGGGTACAGAAAAAAACCCTAGCCCAAGGGTAGGATGCCACTGGCTCTGTTATGCAATTTATCAGGATGCTCATGTACTGACTTTTCTTTTTCATTAGGTAGGCTTAACAAGTTAATTGAATTTCTGGCAGCTGTCTTATGTTGCTAAATCTAGGTCCAATTTTTTTGTGTTGTATTGCTTCCAAATTTTTATTTTATACTACTCTGTCTCCCTAACCTAGTTTTTGTGAATGAATGTGTTCTGCATGTTTGAGGGAACATTTGAAAAGAAATGGCCATTTTGAAAACAGGATCTCATTGTTTTTTATAAAAGAAATGATATTAATTTGTATTAGTTTTTCAGTTATTGCATTGCCTTCGAGTAACTTTGTATGAGACCTGTAACATGTGCAAATGCCAAATATTAATTGTGAGTCTTGTTGGAGAATTCCTTACTGGTTATCTCTTTAGATATTTAAAATAATCAACAGTTGGAAGGCTGAAATATGCTTTAGAAATCACCCAATCTAAACCCCTTATTTACAAATTGAGGCCAGTAATATGAGGCCCAGTAAAATTTGTATAAATGTATATACTTAATAAAGAGTTCTTGTACACAAAACTTATCAAACATTTCATGAATGTAAATAGATTTCTAGCCTTGAGGACAATGCTTGAAATTATAGGAAGCTATGATTGTTCGTTTTTCTAATGAAAGGACCTTATTTCTTTGGTGAGAAACTTACTCCTTGCTTATCTATTAGTCTATTCTTAAAAAGTATTTAATTGGCCTCCCTTTTAAAGAATAAATTCTTCTCCTATAAATTTTATAGATGGTCAATGGATAAAAATAAATGATTTTAGATTTATAGACCAGAGATCCAAGTGAACTCATAGTATTTTTCTCACTTTTGCACATGAAGAACATTTTAAATAAAGTGGCCATATAAAGAGAAAGGGCAAAATTAACCAAGAATTCTTAATTGTTAATTTGAATAATATATCGATCAGAAAGTCTAATTATTTGTACAAAAAGGAATTATTTCATATGCAAACAATGTTAATAATAATGCATAATTTGCTTTTCCCTAACTGAATTCCATCAAATTAATTCAAGGCTAATTTGTTGTTGTTAATCCACACCTGAGGATATTTTTTTCCATTCCTTTTTGAGAGAGAATGGAAGGGATAGAGGAAGAGGGAAAGATAAATTTCAACATGAGAGAGACACACATGGACTGGTTGCCTCTGAAAGTGCCCGGATCGGGGCTGGGGAAGTGGGGGGTGGTGGAGGGTGGGGAGTGAACTGGAAACCAAGGTAAGTGCCCTTGACCAGGAATTGAATAGGAGACACTTCATTGTGCAGGCCGACACTCTAATCACTGAGCACACTGGCTAGGGCAAGGCTAATTTTTTCTGCTGGGGGGCAAGGGGGTCATCGTTTCTATCTTTCTAATAACTCAGAGCTACATTAAATGTAACACTTGTGAAGAACCAGTCACTTTTCACCATTAGAAAATCTCATTAGTCATATGAGACCCCAACGTCCTGGCAATTTGTGAAGAATAATAATTCTGGCTGGGAATAGTGCCCTTGTATGTCTCTATTTTTTAGATAAAATTCAGAATTGTTTTATTCAGTACCAATACCTATATCCTAGCTTTCAACACCAAACTGGACAATAAGTGCTACATAATTACTTCCAATTTCCTCCAAGCATGATCAACTATTGATTTACATGATCAATCCACAGTTAAAAATGACTTGCATTTGTTCAAATACAGAATATATGAATAATGTGTATTTAAAATTGGACCTCACCGATCTTAAATTAGAGTAGGCAGAGAGTAGAAGCGCCCTCTTTTACAGAAGGAAATGAATCATAGAGAATTTAGTGACAAAGATTAAAAGCATAAGGCTGGAATGAACTTTAAAAGGTCATTTTTCAATCACCTCTCCTTAGCAGTGACTATGTTTCAAGCAATACATAAAACTTGTGGTTTATTTTATCAATGAATTGATAATTCTGTCTGACCTAGGAAAAAGTTCCTACCCTCCACTCCCCTGTTTCCCAGTGTCCCCTCTTCTAGATTTGTGAATAACCTCTAATGGAAAAGTACCAAGCAGAGAAATGGATGACTTGACTCCAAGTTCTGGCTCTGCCTACTCTATTGTGCTTTTAGATATGTCATTTAAACTCTCTAAGTTCATTTTCTATTTACAAAAAGAAGGTGAAATTAAAAAATAGCTAAGATTTCTTTCCATTTTGATATTCTCTGGTTCTCAGATAGACTAAATACAAGCATATTTTTGGAATAGATATACTCAATACTTTGTGCCATAAATATATATTTATGGGGGAGAAGGAATTGATTTTAGTTCATTGCTTAATTACTTTTAGCTCATGACTTGGGCCTTATCTTAGTATTAACATTTCTTTATCTTTTTTAAAATATATTTTATTGATTTTTTACAGAGAGGAAGGGAGAAGACAGGGAGTTTGAAATATCGATGAGAGAGAAACATCGATCAGCTGCCTCCTGCACACCTCCCACTGGGGATGTGCCCACAACCAAGGTACATGCCCTTGACCAGAATCGAACCCGACACCCCTCAGTCCACAGGCCGACGCTCTATCCACTGAGCCAAACCGGTCAGGGCATCATTTCCTTATCTTAAATAAATTTCCCCATTTAGATTATATGTTTTCTTCCCTGTGGAAGATTATATTCTATAAAGACTGAAGAATTTTGGTTATTTCTCTTGTCTGGGTTTTTATTCATCTGAATTAAATGATTTCCTACTGTATGTAATGTTGGATACTGTGCTGATTTTTAGATGTACATGGATAAACAAAACTGGTTCCTTTCCTTACAGGTGGTCCCAGTCTGGTAGCAATGACATATATGTAGACAAAGAACCATAAGTGCTACAGTAGTATAGAATAGAGCTGAGACTCGGGTAATATGAGTGAGCACTCACCTTGGGCACGAAAATAAATTTGAAACCAGACAAAAGGTTTCTGTTGCCCATCAAATAAGTAGAGACAAGGTTGAATTCTTGTGGCGCATTTACTAATCAGATAGCCAGCAATCTGAGAGAGTGGCAGGTGTACAGCCTGAAAAGACCACTCTGACATTTCATATCAAGTCAGCCCTTATATATGGGTAGTTGGAGGGAAAATTTCTAAAGTTAGTTCCAGGGTCTGCCCTCCTTCATTTTCCTTGCAAAGACTCGCCCTGGAAAAGATTAGCCCGGAACACTGTCTCCCTTCATAGAGGTCCTGTCCTTGATCGGGATTTTCTTTTGAGTGACAGGCTCATCTGGGCTCCGTGGCTGCCTTATCTCCAGGGCCTGTTCTGCTTGCAATACACCCTCCAGTTTCCCAAGGGTCTGTAAGAAAATCTCTTCGTACTGAGTAGCTATTAAACAACTGTGATTCTATTTCTATTACGTGCCCCTCTCCTATCAATATGAGGGTGCCAAAAACCCCAATAAGCAGATAAACAATATTTTGAAAGAATATTTAGCCCTGGCCGATGTGGCTCAGTTGGTTGAGCATTGTCCCATGCACCAAAATGTCACCAGCTCATTCCTGGTCAGGGCACATGCCCTGGTTGTGGGCTCGATTCCCAGTAGGGGCCGTGCAGGAGACAGCCTATCAATGTTTCTCTCTTTCTCCCTTTCATCTCCCTCTAAAAAAATCAATAAAAACATATTTTAAAAAATAGTATTTAAAAAAATCAAAATTCATGGGTGAATCAAATACCTAAATTTTATATAGAAATGAGATCAGTATTAATGATATTTTCTTTTGCAACGGACTCTAATATTACTTGGCATGGCACTGATATACAGGGTAGAAAAAAGATACATGCAATTTTATAACTTAATTGCTAGGGATGGCAAGGAAGCCTTCACAGAGATATTACTGATATTTATAGAATAATTTAGGATCCTAGCCCCTCTGTGTACTCCTACAAATAGACAAACAACAAATGCACCATTTTAGCACCACCTGAAGCATGAAAAGAGATGTATAGATTTGGAACTTAGAGGGAAACTCCAACTATAAATAGTTCAGGGGAATGGGGGAATGGGGGAAGGGAAGTGAATGCAGGGAAGTGATAGTTGTTAATGTTGGAAGTACCTGTAGGGCCGGATTAGAGATAGTTTTGTGTAAATTACTAAAACGTTTGGATTTGATTTCAGTTTAATGGCGATCTATTGAAATTCTTGCTGGATAATAAGATGACAATGAACATACTATGCTTCAGTTTTAGATAAATCACCTGGTTGCTGTATGAACTATGGAATGATGGGCCATGAGTCTAGAGGTATTGCAAGAGTTGAGATGTCTCATTTTTCTTTTCTCTCTCAATTATTATTTGCCTTCCATTTGTTTTATTTAAAATATCGATGACTTCATTGTTATTTGTAAAAATGATACATGATTGTTAAAAATAATATATGTATTGCAGAAATTAAAAAACAATCTCAAATCTCACCACCAAAAATTTACTATTTCATGAATATCTCTCCAGATATTTTTTTGTATAGATGTGTTTGTATAGAATATTAGAATGGTACATTGAATAAAAGGCAGAATTTTATAATTTAGGACCCCAGTATCCCATATATGAAAGTTGTTGCTAAATAATTAAAAACGTAAATTTACCTTTACCTCAATTTAAGATAAAAATACTGGAGTAGCCCTAGCCGGTTTGGCTTAGTGCAATGGTTCTCTACCTTGGCTGCACATTAGAATCACCTGGGAATCTCTTTAAAATACTGATTTCTGGGCCTCATCCTCCTGAAATTCTGTTTCTTTGTTATGGGGTGGGGTCACAACATTAGTAACAAAGAAACAGAATTTCTGGAGGATGAGGCCCAGAAATCAGGATTTTAAAAAGATTCCCAAGTGATTCTAATGTGCAGCCAAGGTTGAGAACCACTGGCTTAGTGTATAGAACGTCGGCCTGCGGACTGAAGGGTCCAGGGTTCGATTCTGGTCAAGGGTACATGCCAGAGTTTCAGGCTCAGTCCCCAGTAGGGGATGTGCAGGAGGCAGCCAATCAATGATTCCCTATCATCATTGACATTTCTATCTCTCTTCCTCTCCCTTCTTCTCTGAAATCAATACAAATATATTTTAAAAAATACTGGAGTAAACTGAAGAGATTGTTGAAATTCAGTGTTTAATCAAAGCAAGTCATTTTGGGGACTCTTTTTATCCCAGATTTCAATCTTTATTTCAAGCAAGTTTTATCCTATTATGTGTCTAAATAATTTTTTTCTTTCAGAATGCTAATTATGTTAAGTCCCTTTGGTCCCTATAACTATTTATAATAGCCATATTTGTATTTTTAAATCTGTAGTTCACTTGTGTCAACCATAACCCAAGTGAGTTTTCAGTTGTGTTTATGCTCTATTGCAACCTCTAATGTAATTTTCAACTTCATTATGGTTTCATTTTTTTCCCCATTGCTTTCTTGGTCTGTGCTATTTCATTTTTTCCATTTATTTCTGCTGTTTTTATAACCTCTTTATTAAAATTATATATTTTTGTTTCTCACCATTAATGAGATATGTCTATAATTTATTTGAGACTATAGTGAACGATTTATATACATATTCCTCTGATGAAAAATTTTCTTTGGTATGAACTTTATCTTTTTTTTTCATTGTGTTTTTGTCTCCTTTGCCTATATTCTGGTCTGGTTTCTTTCTATTAATCACTGAATGAAGCCAGCTATTTACTGAATGAACTATGGTGTGGGAAAATGAATCAGATCAGCCCACAACAGCAACTTAAATTTCAGGATTTAAGCCCATCTTCCAGATCTGTTTTATCTATTTTTGACATTCAGGTGGTCTATGTTGCTCACAGGGTAACACTCTCTCAGTTTTACTTTCTCAGTGTTGTTCGTGGTCTAGTAATTATTGCCTTTTCTTCCATTTTTTCACAAATAATCTATTAGCAATTTTTTTCTCTACCCCATACTCTACCAGTGAGAATACATAACTGCAATTCTATGAAGAGAGATTCTGTTCTTCTCCTGACTGTTCGTTCATGCTTCATCTCATGACTTCAAACAGTCTTTGGAGGATGTCGAAGACAGTGGCACGTATTGAAATCTGTATCTTAGCCAAGTTATGTGCCAGCCAAGTTCCTTTTTCCTATTAGTGCAAATGGCTCCCTATTTGAAAGCTATTTATCATAGTTTGTTGTCAGTTACTTATAATTTCAGGCATGGCTTTCATTTTGTTTTCCCCAAGTTTTCAGTATATTGTTGGAAGGATTTCGTAGGAGATGAGAGAATTATAAATGCGTTTATTTCACCCTTTTAAACTAAATCACCATCTATCATTTGTATTTCATTTGGATCAGGGGTTGACTAGAGTATCTTTTACTGGTATCCTTTATTGACAACCAGAGCCACATGGTTTTCCCTTCTGTATATCGGGTGTCATTGGAATCCAGTATTAAAGCGGGATTAAATAAGTGAAAAAAAACCACAGTCAATAAGAAACACTTCCCTTTGGGGGAAAGAAAATAAATAATAATTATAGAAAATATATATTATTTTAGTTAACCTTTCACTTATATATTCTTTTCAGTCTTTTGTATTTGTGAATAGTAGTCTGCATTTCACCTTTGCAGATGTTTGCTAATATAGTGGAGCATGTTTGTTGTCATTTTACTGATTATATATACTGTTTCCTAGTTCAAATATACAATAAATCAGAGCTTTCAATTTTTAAGATACATACAAATTATTCTTGAGGTGAGTTTTTATTATTTTACGGGAGTTTCACTGGAAAATAAATCAAAATCCAATTTTCATGAAAAGTCATATGCTGTATGCTATAAGACAATGAATGGCCATAGTAAACAAGAGGTTAAATTTTCAACTGGTTTATCCTCAACAATAACATTTTCTGAAGAACTTACACTAATAATATTGAGAAGTGAAGAAGGAATAAAAAGAAAGCATTCTGTTTTGTTTTTCATTTGGAGTGTTGCACATACTGAGAAATAAAAGGATATATGCCTACCCTCTGAATAATTTTAAATTGTTTAATTGAAAATGTTCTTTATTACAAAAGTAGAGAAACATAACAATGCTTATTTTGTCATATCATGAAAGCTAAGCTTGTTATATTTTGAGCTGTATTATTCTTGCTCAATCAGAATAGCAAATAATAAAGTGTGGAATTTAAAACAGTAAAAATTTTGGTAATCAAGATATTTTTACTTTATAGAAATACCGTTTGTGTTGTTTCTTTTTATAAAATACACATTCCTTGATTTTATAGCAATCACATTTAAGCCCCTCAAATTTATGATTTTATTCTGTGTAAGAGTATTACCTTGCTACATTGTAGTGAAGACAACATAGTCATTATAATTTTGCTTTTGCAAATTTGTTTTCAAAAGAGGAATATTATCAAATGTCATTTTAATATTTTAAAATAATTTTTCAGTAAATCATTTTTTAAGGTCTCTTTAAGCAAGCTTCTCTTGGTTCTCAAGAGAAGCTTACTATGAGTAATAAACTGTCTTTGCTTCTTAAAATAAAATGCATACCTGAGCAGAGCACTGTGGAATAATTCAGTGTTCAATTTCTCACTGGAGAATGAGTATTTAAAATAATAAGGATCTAAATTGACACAAAATTTGCTCATAGATACTTATATTTTAAGATGTGTTGGAGCTAAACTCTGGAATCATTAAAATTAAACATTTCTAATATGTTTTTTTCTATTTAAATTTAAAACAATAAACAAACTTATTTGGAATATTTTATGTTTATGAATTTTTTAATAAGTATCCTTCCTTTAAATTGGTCATAGTATCATTTGAGACATGATATTTCACCTTGAAGCCCAGCTCCTATCATGAACATCCCTAGTTTTCACTCATCTCTAATTTTCTGAATAACCAATATCACTAGAGTATAGTTTTGCCAGCTTTTTATGGCTGGAAAAAAATCTTTGTGGGTGAAATGGATAAAGAAAAGTTATAGGACCCATGAAATATGATTTGGCACAATGAAAACCTTTAACTATATGGTTTTGATTAACTGCAGGGGAATCATATATGTGTGTGTGTGTATATATGTGTGTGTGTGTGTGTGTGTATTTCTGATCAGTCAAAAGTAATACAGTATATACAATATGTGTGTGTGTGTGTGTGTGTGTATTTCAGATCAGTCAAAAGTAATACAGTAATATAGCAATCTGTAACTTAATTCCAACCTGTGAGACCAAAATAAATTTCTGAGAAACTGAATGAGGCTAACTTATAAAAATATGTGAGTTTATGCCTTTTAATATCTAGCTCAGAATATTAGCTATAATTATTTTGAGAAATGAAGCACTTTGAACACTAATGGTCTTTAATGAGTTTTTTATTTTATTATTATTATTATTATATTTTAAACAATTGATTTCAGAGAGGAAGGGAGAGGAAGAGAGATAGAAACATCAATGATGAGAATCATTGGCTGCCTCCTGCACACCCAACACTGGGGATTGAGCCCGAACTGTGACCTCCTCCTGGTTCATAGGTCGTTGCTCAATCACTGAGACATGGTGTCCAGGATTTAATGAGTTTTTTAAAAAATTTTATACTATATCATGAAACATTCTGAATGTCATCCTCCTTGTTCTGAAACAACTGTTTTTCTGAAGAAAAATTCAGGCTTTTGATTTATACCTTTTAAAAAGAGAAGGAACTGAAGAGAAAAGTAGTTGACCACAGATTTTTCATAATATGCACATACACGCACACGTTGCTATATGAATACATACTAATAAAATACATAATATATGTAGTATTATTTTTTGTTCACTTTACTGACATGTTAAGTGCCTTCCGTATTTAATTTTATTCATTCAGCTAAATATAATTCTTGTTATGGGGCCTTTGGAGGATAATTAGAATGAGTTCATGAGGGTGAAGCCCCCAGAATGGGCCTAATGCCCTAAGAGGAGTTATGGGAGATTGCTTCCTCTGTCTGCTCTGCCACAGGAAGGTACAACGAGAAGCTGACAATCTGCAACCTGGCACCCTGACCTTGGAGTTCCAGCCTCCAGACGGTGAGACATTCTGTTGCTTAGGCATCCAGTCTCAGGTATTCTGCCTCAGCAGCCCAAACTGACCAAGGCACTTCCCTACTCCAGTGAGAACAATTCCAGTAACATTCTGATATTTAAAGTATGCACACCCTTGATTGCGTAGTGACTTGTGATATGCCTTTAAGGAATTCTGAAGGTCTCACTGGTCACCAGAACCTGGTCCCAACTAAACTGATTACTAGTTCCAAAGTGCCTGCCTTTTATTTTCAATAGTGATAATTGAAAAGCACAGCTAATGTAAAAAAAAGCGGGGAAATCAAAATCAAAACTATTCTCAAATATAAGCTTAAATAGAGAGGTAGGAAAACTAAGGTAATGGAACATGTACTAGTCAGGGTATTTTGACTTTTCTAACTGGCTTACATCAACTGATTATGCTACATTCAGTTGTTTTAATCTATGAATAATTTCTACAACGCTCATTTTTGGAATATAATAGTTAAAGAATAATTTTTTTTTTCTGACTAATTGGAAGCAGAAGCTCAATGCGAGCTGCTTGGTTATGAAAATACACCCTGGTGCAGTTCAAAATTGTGAACTTGTCTACAATGGTACCTAATCTGTATTGTCACCCTCTGTGCATCCTGAGAATTAATTCCTCTCATAAGAAATTACATGGAAGTCTTGTTGTTATATTCTAGTATGTTTACTTGATGTCAAATATGCATCCATAATCTGAGTTCTTCAATGCTATCCCTCTCCTTTTATTCTGGAGAATGTAAAATAATAACATTGCTTTGGATTATGTTCTCATTTGAAAGCTCTTCAGGGTAATATTCATCAACTTGGTATTCCAGGCAAACAGATTCATGAATCTGTATCATTAGCATTACGATAAATGCTAATTGCTGAAATAATTTATTAAGTAAGGCCCATATGTCTACTTGTAGAATAATGTTGTCACAATGCCCCATGTTCTTTCATCAATTGGAAAGTAAACAGATGGATACACGGGTACTCTTAACAGAGGGTTGATATCGCAGTTGGCATGCTTATTCTAACATTCTGATAACATTTTCATTTCTTCTTTACTGCATTTAGCCTACTCTCTCCTTAGAGTAAAAAAATGTAGTATATGGCAAAACTACTTTCCTCCAGTGTTTGTGGTATTCCTGCCACGGAGAGAAGAGAACAAAAATTCCTTTCTCTTCTACATGCAAAATGAAAGGGTTAAAGACATTGTTCTATTTTTGTGTATATTCAAGTGCATAATTTTCTGATACATTATATACTGATAATAGTCCCTGATAAATGAGAACAATATATTCTTCATTCATAAGCAAAACTAGGTTAATTGGTTCTTTTAGCAGAAAAGCAAATGTAAGGGGGAAAAGCTATTGCTCTTTATTTTAGAAAAGGTTGCATTGTGAATAAACTAAAACCTTCTGGCTACTCTAAGAATAAACTATAGATAGAAACGAAAATGCCCTGTAGAGATTGTGCCAAGTGAACTATTCAAATACACTCCTTAAAGAGCAGATCTAAAAGGCTGGCATTCATTGTATACTTTGAGTGAAATGTAATCATTGTCCAAAACATAATTACTCCTTGCATTTCTGCTCAAGTGGTGGTCTAATTTCTGGCTCCTTGGTCTCATCTCTCCTGCCTTGCCCATTTTACATGCTGATGTCAGACTATTTCTGTCCACTTCACACTTGCCTTAGAGTCTCTACTGAATCTCTATCACCTTTGGGATAAAATGTGAATTCCTTCCTCTGACATTCATGGTCCAATACAACCCAACTCTCATATCACCTTCATTCCCTCCTTCCAGCTATTCTATGATCTATTCACCCAGGACAAGATGAAATTCTCTAAAAGATAATCTGCATGACCATACCTTAGAGACTTTTCAAGCTAATCCTTTGCCTCAGTTTCCTTTCCCCTGCTCTGGTTTTGTTGATGACCTCCTATAAATTACAGCACCGATGTCCCCATTCACTGATGCCATATATGATTCTCTTTCATTGAATTAATTCATGGCATTTTCTCATGGTTTCAACATCTCTTTTGTCGTGTCTGTCATATATATTATGATCATTTGGTAACATATCTGTTTTTATTTGTAAAATTATTATGTTTGGATAAAGGATGAATAAACTATGCTCTCTGATCACAAGTTCAGTTTTATCTTGTAAGTTTAACAAGACTAAAATCAATATGCCTCACTTATATGTGGAACCTAATGAACAAAATAAACTGATGAACAAAACAGATCCAGAGACATGGGCGCATGCAACAAACTGAGGAATCTCAAAGGGGGTGGGGGAAGAGGGGAGAGATTAACCAAAGAACTTTATGCATATATGCATACTGCATGGACACAGATAATAGTCCAGTGAAGGCCTGGGGAGTTGGGTGGAGAGGGTCAATGGGGGGGGGAGGGGACATCTATAATACTTCCAACAATAAAGATAAATTTAAAAAATAATCAAATCACCCTGACCAGTTTGGCTCAGTGGATACAGCATCGGCCTATGGACTGAAGGGTCCCAGGTTCGATTCCGGTCGAGGGCATGTACCTTAGTTCGATTCTGGTCGAGGGCATGTACCCAGGAGGCAGCTGATTGATGTTTCTCTCCCATCGATGTTTCTAACTCTCTATCCCTCTCCCTTCCTCTCTGTAAAAAATCAATAAAATATATTTAAAAAAGATAAAAATAAATAAATCAAATCAATATGCCCATTGTCTGATGATAAACTGAGGAGTCTTACATAGTGTTTGGCCAGTTGTAGGTTTAGTTTATTAGATAACTAGAGGCCTGGTGCATGAAGTTCTTGCACGGAAGGGGAGCCCTCAGCCCGTCCTGCACCCTCTCCAATCTGGGACCCCTCGGGGGATGTCCAACTGCCTCTTGCAATCCGGGACCGCTGACTCCTAACTGCTCGCCTGCCTGCCTGATCACCCCCTAACCACCTCTGCTTGCCTGCCTGATCACCCCTAACTGCTCCCCTACTGGCCTGATTACCCTTAACTGTTCCCCTGCTGGCCTGGTCGCCCCTAACTGCCTCTGCCTCACTCCACATACAGGACCCAGGATTCCCTCCTCTGGCTGGCCCCAGGCATCCGGGATCTGGGCTTAAATGGCCTGATCACCCCTAACCGCCTCTGCCTTGCCCCACACCTGGGACCCAGGATTCCCTCCTCCAGCAGGTTGGGTCGCAGGCACCCAGGACCCAGGTTGGCTCCGCCCGGGGCCAGCTGCAGCAGCAGAGGACCATGGGTGGGCGGCTTCGCCTGGGCTACAGCCACAGGCACCGGCGTCTGGGACCATGGGACGGGTGGCTTGTCCCTCTCCAGGGCCACAGGTGCAGGCACAGCCACTGGCACCCAGGACTGCAGGGCGGGAGGCTTGTCCCTCCCCCAGGTCACAGCCTGGCTGGTCCACATTCCTCTCTTGTGAGCTCATTTGTGCCTGGCTGGTCCCCATTCCTCTCTCACAAGTTTGTTTGTGCCTGGCTGGTCCCCATTCCTCTCTCCCCAGTGTTGAATGTCTGAGTAGTTCCGGTGCGAGGGCGCGAGGGTGCGGGGCTGTGAGGGTATGATGACCATATGCATATTAGCTCTTTATTATATAGGATTTGAAGTTAGCTGATTGCCAAAGAGGATAGCATGCCAATATCCTTCACATTATTTATATACTAGAGGCCCAATGCATGAAATCCATGCAAGGGGCTCGGCCCTTGCACCCATGGTGGCTTGCCTTGGCCCTTGCAGCCCCGGCTTCATCCAGAAGGTTGCCAGTCTAATTAGCAGATTACGCTTTTATTATTATGTAAGATTTTGTTAAAATAACATTATTTAACAGAAGTAGGCAAAACAAATTACTTCATACAATTCAAATTTAAGATTGGGTACTATGACCAAAACAACCATTTTTAGTGCTTCCAAATGAAGGTATTACCATGGATCTATAATCATAATTCTGACAGTTATTTGATAGCAATTGGAGGGGGATTCAGATGTATATATTTCAAAGTTATTTTAAAATTGTATTTTTGGTGAATAATAAATATAATTTTACTGTTCTTAATTATTTCTTCCTTACCTGCCACTTGGTGAGAAAATATATAGAGAGAATTAAAAGGATCAGCTTCATACTCATATCATGGTTGAAAACTCATTTTCTCTTTATATCCCCAGAGAATTTTTGTCATTTAAGCATTCAAATAAATTTATGTGTCTTTGAAAATAATCATGCTTTGAATTACAAAATGTACCTTATTCAGACAATATAAATTGTTTTGAAATAAATGTTCTTATAAGTAATCATAGAATAGAATTTGTTCTAGTTCCACTGATTTCAAAAGTAGAGCATTTCCATCCCATTGTTGTTCGATGAAAACCTTATTTTAGTAATAGTATATTAGTACATTGTCTATGGCATGCTAACATGTACCAAACTCCTTCCTGTAGTGTGAGTAGGAAGAAAAAGAAGTAAAAGGGTGAGAAAAATTAGCAACAATGGTAAGGAATACTTTGAGAGAAGTTCCACAACGGTTTTTAAAGTTGGCCAAGAGTAGAATGAAATGAAATACTTTAAAGAGTAGGGATGCCATTCCACTATTCCTGGATCAATTTTCAAATCATGTACAATTAAAAGTTAACCTTGGGCTACAGAACATAAGTTTAGATAATGAAGAGGAAAATAATAAGAGTCTTTTTCAATCAGTATAATGTGATGTATATTTAAGCTTGTTGTTTTCTTATTTCTGACTTGTTTGCATAGAAACATAGCTGTTTAGTATCATTCTGCTGTGGACACAATCAAATTGTTGCTGATTTAGCTACTTGTACTGAATGGTGTTGGTTTCGTGGCTATAAAACAAAACTAACTAAATCAGCCATTTCTCCTACTTAGTTGGCAAGAAATGACTTCTTTAGGATATAAATTGATCTTTAAATTGTAATGTAAGAATAATTTAAAGATAGAGAGGAAGCTGTAAAATAAAAATGGAGAGCAAAAATACTCTGAAGACAGAAGGTGTATAAAAGGAAAAATAACACTTTTAATTTAAAAAGTGATTTGTTATGTCACTTGCATTAACATGCCTTCCTCTTTGAGAATTCCTTACTACCCCTGGCTATAAACACTTCAAGAACACACTACATTTGATCTAGTATTTTATTTTTCTTACAATGTTTCAATGTTACTCTTATGACTACATGATGTATGTTAGTAATATTGTATGGATAGAAGATTATATACAAGTGACTCTCATTCAAGAGTTAGTAGTTCTTTTGAAGGAAGAAGATTGTCTGGTACTATATAACTAACTAAATGTACATGCTATCGATTTATTTTTATACTAGAGGCCCGATGCACAAATTCGTGCATGGGTGGGGTCCCTCAGTCTGGCTGGTGATCGGGGCCAATTGGGGTCATCTCGCCCAGTCCCAATCGAGGCTGATTGGGGCCAGCCGGCCAGCGGGAGGGACTGTGGGAGGTTGGCCAGCCATGGGAGGTTGGCTGTGGGAGCATCTGCCCCCTGGTGGTCAGTGTGCATCATAGCAACCAGTCGACCAGTCATTCGGTCGCTTAGGTTTTATTAATAGTATTGATTTTACTTTCAAATTTTGTCTTTCTTTATACTACCATCATAGTTTATGTATATACATCTTGTCACCTGATGTGATGAAGCTAAAAATAGTTTTGATGGTTTAATACATGTTGGCAAAAATTATTAGTCAGGCAATCATGCACAATATTGTAAATGAGACATTATAAACTGAGATATGTAAAATGACAGTATAATGCCTCACTTACTACCTAGAGGTAGGTTAGCATAGTGGTGACTCAGGGGCTCTAGATTCATATGTCACTTAATAGTGTGTGAGTTTAAGCATATTATTTCATCTCACTGCAGCACAGTCAGTTTCCTCATCAGTCACATAAGGATAATTATCTCAGGAGTGGCTTTGATATTTAAATGAATTGATTCATGTGAACATGTTTTGAGAAGTACCTGATACATAAGTAAGTGTGTAATACATGTTGATGCTATCCCAGTTTTCTATTTCTGTTTAGTAAACTTTCCCAAAATTTAGTGGCTTAAAACAACAATTTACAATTACAGTTAAATGCCAGGTGAGGATGGAGTCACAACAATGTTTTTACACTCACAGGCCTGATAGCTGGACCATAAGGGCTATAATCATGGTGGCTATTTGAGAATTTCTCTCTTTATGTGGCTACCTTGTGCTTTCTCATAGCATGGGAATCTCATGAATCATATCTACTGGGCAGCTAGCTTTCCCCAGAGCAAGTGTTATGAGAGATAGAATGTGGAAGCAGAAAGTCAATTAATACCCATCTTCAAACTGGTACAAATATGGCACTTGTGCCATAATTTATATGTCAAAGTAGTTACAGAGTCCTCTCAGGTTCAAGAAGTGTGGACAATCCTCACTTCGCAACTAGGAGTGTCAATGAATTATAGTCATCTTTAATATATTAACATTATTCAGTGGCCTACTTAGTGAATGCTAACATTCACTAAAAAACCTGGCAGCACAATTAAGAAAAATGACTCTGAGCTTTGGGATTGTGACAGTGAGGATATCATATGTTTCTGCTGATATTACTCTATCCCCTAATTGTTCCTTTATTTAGTTAATTAACTTCATACCTAATGGTGGGCTGGCAATTGAGCCAATTAAGTGGCAATTTGAAACAAGTAATTTATCTATATAAAACCCTAATATGCAAATCGACTGACGGCGGAACGACCAGCAGAACGACCAGTTGCTATGATGCTCACTGACCAACAGGGGGCAGACGCTGAATGCAGGAGCGGCCTCCAGGCCGCAGGCCCCAGCGTTGTGGGGGGAGGCGGATGGTAAATGGGTGGCACCAGACCAAGGCAGGTGTGAGTGGGGGCTCCCCAATCACCCCATCGGTCCCCCCACAGATCAGCCCTGATTGCCAGGCACGCCTACAGACGTTACCCATGCACGAATTCGTGCACTGGGCCTCTAGTGATCTAAATAAATGGAGATGTCAGTTCTGTCAAATAACCTAAAAACTATCAGCTTAAAAGCTAATAAAAAACCAAAAAACTTACCGGAAATCCTGAAGTAGAGCCTGTCATAAAATCATGTGTATGGTCTGGCTATAAGATGTGTAGCTTGGTATCATAAAGTAAACATATCTTATAAGTGCTAGTATAGCTAATTATTTCAGACTTGAGAATTTTCTTGATCAAGACATATTTTATAACATTTTCTTTTAAATTCCATTGGTTGTACTATTTTTATCCTATTGAAATGTTAGAGTTACAGTGACAGTCAGAAAAACACAGCACAACGATAAAAAATTCAAGTATCAAGTGAATTCATTTATTTACTTGAACTTCTGAAATACCATGAGGTGTGTACATATAATCTCAAAGAACATGTCTAAAAATTCCCTTTTATATCCCATCCATTTCACTGTATTTCAGAGTTACTTCTATATCCATCAGTTTTTTCTTTTCAATTTATGAAATCAAATAAAAACTTAAAAATTAAATCTTTAAAAGTAAAATATGTGCTATTATTTTAAATATTAATGTATATTGTGTTAAAGGATAATATTTAAAATAAAATTACTCCAAGCACAGTGTAAATTTATATTGGGCAGAGCACAGGTTCATAGTAAAAAAATAAAAATTCTTATTGAGAAACCTTTGGAATAATTGTATCCTTGGTATTGGCTATGATGTAAATGTAATTTATAAATGCACCCAAACTACAATTGACATATAAGCTACAATTGTCAAAATTCACAAATATTCATATATAACAATTTGATGAATAAAATTACAAAACTGTTTGTGATAAAATTAGAGATTTGAGTACTAAAAAAAATAAATAAAAACCCTTTAAACATAATAGCACATGTTTCTTCTTTGTTGCTTCTAAATAGGACTTTACAAATATTTGATTCTTTAAAAATATTTTGTAAATAAATTAAAAAGGTCTACAAAGGTACTGAACTTTTATAAATAAAACATAAAATATTGTTGCATTGTGCGAACAATCATTTAGAAATTTAAAATCCAATAATTCAAAATATGTGCTAATAACATTCTGATTTTGAAGCTTTTTCAGATTGCTGTTTTTGAAAAAAAAAAGCTTGCAATATAGAAAAACATTTAAACTAACTGCTACAAAATCAAGAAATAACCTAATGAAATTCAACTGGCATTTGAATGATGTATAATAGTTAATTTTGAAATTTTATAATTGTACCTCTGAACATATTAACCCATACGAAGACTCTTTTTATGTAGCTCCTGTTATAACTGAATTCGTGAATGGATGGGGTCCCTCGGCCTGGCTGGTGATCAAGGCCCAGTGGGGCCTATTGGGGCCACCTGGCTAACCGAGGGAGGGACCATGGGAGGTTGGCCAGCCACTGGAGGTTGGTTGTAGGAATGCACTAAGCACCAGGGGGCAGCTCCTGCATTGAGCATCTGCCCCCTGGTGGTCAGTGCACATCAGAGCTACTGGCCCGTCATCCGGTTGTATCCGGTGGGAGCCTCTCCTGCCTCCTCAGCAGCGCTAAGGATGTCTGACTGCAGCTTAGGCCCTGCTCCCTGCTGGCAAGTGGACATCCCCCAAGAGCTCCTGGGTGCCAGAGGGATGTCTGATTGCCAGCTTAGGCCCAATCCCCTGGGGAGCAGGCCTAAGCCAGCAGGTGGTCATCCCCTGAGGGTCCCACACTGCATGAGGGCACAGGCCGGGCTGAGGGACTCCCATCACTCCCCCCGCCCCCTGCCCCCAGTGCACTAATTTTTGTGCACCGGGCCTCTAGTCCTATATAATAAAAGGCTAATATGCAAATTGACCAAACAGCTGAACGACTGCTTGCTATATTGTGCACTGGCCACCAGGGGGCAGGCTCTCAATGCAGGTGGAGAAGCCGGGCTCATGGCTGGCAAGTGCATCGGTGGTGGCAGGAACCTCTCCAGTTTCTGGGGCAGTGCTAAGGACCCCTCAGCAGACATCCCCCAAGGGGTCCCAGACTGTGAGAGGGCACAGGCTGTGCTGAGGGGACCCCCCCCCCCCACCAGTGCACGAATGTGCACCAGGCCTCTAGTAGACGATTAAGACTGGAAACATAATTGAAATGCATCAACAAACACCAATAATTTTCATTCTATGTTATTTTTAAAGATATTTTTTAAAGTTTCTATTTGACTATAGTTATTTTTAGAATTGAATAACAAAATGAATTTTGAAATGCACTTTCAATAAATTCACCAGTATAACGTCACAAATATAATTTGAGTTAATTTTATTGCCCCCTTTCACTTTCAAGGATCCTAATTCCGACAATATATCATATGGTTACCATAGTAATTAACAACCTGGGATGCTTAGGAGAGGGCACCCCTCAAAATTCCCTGTGACCCTATGGGATGAAGATGGAGCTGAGAGAAAGCTCCAGGGAGCTTGCCAGCAGGCCGCCATGACCTGGAAGGAAAAGCTCCCTACAGGGGAGACCAAGCAATATGTCCAAGAGGGGGCACACTTCTTTCCTGCCTACTGTTACCTCACTGTGGAGGGACATATATGAGAACAACACCCATAACGGCTTCCCTTTGCTCCCTTCTTCCGGTGGAGCTGGTGATCTGTTATCTGATTGGTCAACCTGGAAAGCGACAGTTCGTGTGTGACCCGCCCCTTCCTTTCTGCCTTGGGACGAGCTGCCAAGAGGAAGTGCCCGTTTGACGCTGCCGGTTGAGGGAACTTACCTCTGCGCCATCTTCCCTGGGGGCTGCCTGTGACGTCGTTGGTAAATCTCTCTAATTCTGGGGTTCTGTAATCTGCAAGCCACAGTTACATGTCTCCTCTCGCTGTTGTGAGTAAATATTTTTGTTTTCCTTCTGTTCAGTTAAATCCCTTAGAGAAGAGAATGACGTTACCCAGGGACCCTCCTCACTCCCCAGCATCTAGGAAAGAGTAGGGTTAAAGTAAAACAAAGCCAGAGAATAAGTCTGTTCGTGGAGGGCTTGCGGGGTAAAGCTCCTGGCCTGCTCCTGGCCTGGCTCAAGGGGGAGGTGTGAGACTTGGCGAGTTTGGGACCGCCCGTTTCCGGTTGTAGAGGGTGGTTGCCATGTACGGCGATTTTGCGCACAGGAGCGGCTGTTTTTATGTAATCGCACACGTATTTCTCTACGGCAGTAGTTCTCAACCTGGGCTGCAAGTGATATGTTTTTATATAGCAGTGGCTCTCAACCTTGGCTGCACATTAGAATCACCTGGGAATCTTTTTAAAATCCTGATTTCTGGGCCTCAGCCTCCGGAAATTCTGTTTCTTTGTTACTAATGTTGTGGCCCCACCCCATCACAAAGAAACAGAATTTCCGGGGGATGAGGCCCAGAAATCAGGATTTTAAAGAGATTCCCAGGTGATTCTCATGTACAGCCCAGGTTGAGAGCCACTGCTCTAAAGGCAAGTGCGCGTGCGCGGGGCTCCGCAGGCCGCTGAGCAGAGGGCGGAGGTTCCTGATCGTTCCTTCGGGCCCAACGGCTGCGGCCACTGGCCCTGGGACTTCGCTTCCAGGACGTGTTCTCTGAGTCGCCTTGTCTAAGACAAGGGTTTGACTCCAGTGGGAGTCTTTTCATGCAGCAGCCTTTCCCGGCCTCGGAGGTTTCCATTGCACCCAGCAGTGCCGTAGGGAGTACCTTCAGGGAGTACCTGCAGTGAATAGTCAGTGCCAGGCCTGCCAGGGAGGTGGGGTGGGGAGGCAGGGAAAGTCCGCTTAGGCTCTGATCCCTTGCACATTGCTTGACTCCCCATTGGAATCAAGAGAGGGAGCATTGAAGAGACAAATCCAGGAGTCACGTGACTTATCCTGGGGTTTAAAAGTTGCTACTTGTTGATCTGAGTGCC
>NW_006287459.1:1204404-1225415 GCF_000327345.1 Myotis davidii | reverse complement strand
AGGGTAATGCTTCCATTGATTTTTAGAGAGAGATGAAGGAAGGAAGTGGGGGGCGGGGAGAGAAACCTCTATGTGAGAGAGACACATGGACTGGTTGCCTCCCGTCGAAGCTCCTACAGGGACCAGGTATGGAACTGCAGCCCAGGTACTGCCCTTGACCAGGAATCAAACCCCAGACTCTTCGGCGTCCGGGCTGAGGTCTAGCCACTGAGCCACATGGCCAGGGCTGACCATGACTTTAGATTGCTGAGATTCAAGCTGTGACTCTGCTCATAGGGGGTTGATGCATATCAAAGTAAAAATAATTAGGGCCCTTCCTGTAAAAATAATATACCTTCTTACATTGAGAATGAGATACAATTCAATGAAATTATTGCAAAAACAGTGGGTAAAAAATAAAAGGACTTGTGCTTGGAATGCTCTGGTTCTAATGATTTTGCTTAGGAGTTTAAAGTGTTGGAGTAGTTTAAAACAAGTTTCAGGGTTAATATAGAACAATGGAAGGATGAAACTAAAAGAAAAAAATATAGACTGGAAGAAAATAAAACTTTTTTAGGAGAAAAGGAGAAAATACAAAACTTACTTACAGAGGTGACATAGAAAATAACTATTTGAATTCAACTACATACCTATAAGAGAGAAATGGAAATTCAAGGCAATCTAAGTGCTCTACAACAAGGTATGTTACTAGATTGAAATAGGGGCCCAGCTCCCAAATCTGACTCTTTTTGAAGGAGTCATTTCATTTAAGATTATGCCTCCCTCTTTTTTATTAGAAACAGGAGACTATTGAGAAGTCACAGAAAAGAGATGATGTAAAATATGTTAAAACAGCATCTTAAAATTGGGAAAGACTAGGAAGATCTGTAAAATACACAAAAAGTATCATTAGGTGATTTTCAAGGTAATAGAGTCACTGTAGATTTTTGTATAGGTCTAGCTTATGCCTTGAAGGGGCATGCCAAAAATTGACTCAAGACATGGCTCAGCAAGATGAGGCATATTGAAAGGAGCCAGGCAACAAAAGGAGTTAAGACTAAGCTTGTATGTACTTGATGTGGGTCTGATGGTAGAAAAATTCCTCCATGGAATTACCCATCTCAAGGAATTAGAAAAGATTTGTTTAAATAGTAGAGGCTTTTAATAGACCCAGAAGTTAATGATTTCATCACTGATGATAGAGATAATTCTGGAATTTAAGAAATAGAGGAATATATTAGAACAAGCTAATGTCTAAAAAAGATAAAAAGGAAAGCATGTATACATTTCCAGCAAAAAGCAATATTATTTGGAGAGGAGACCAAATTAATGAGCAGCTTAGGCAGTTAGAACCTCAGTTCTTAAACAGATTAAATAGTTAAAAACTTAAAACATTCTGAAAGGTGTAGTTGGAGGATAGGAGAAAATAAAAACTAGAGACATATTTCCAGGAAAAAATACATTGCATAAAAATGCTATTCAAAATCTGAATAATTCACTGAGAAAAGACTGCCTTAAATGAGCACCTGGAAGAGGTATTCCTTCTCACTGGGCCTTGAGGTGCTCAGGTTTCAGAAGCAATTGTAGCTTCAGTTCAGGAATCTATTGAGAATGATATTCCAGCTATTGCAAGTGGGATAAGAGAGTAACCCTCCCTCAGAGGCAGTTTAGCAATTCCATACCAAGAGTTAGGGGAAGCAGCACTGTCATAAATACAGGATTGAAAATACCTGCTTACTGGGGATAGTAAGCCCTGTTTCATAAGATGGTCTCTGATTCCAAGAGTAACAGAGCCAGAAACGGGATTATAGGAGGGAATGAAAATGAAGAGGATTTTAAAACATTTTTCATGTACAAATAAAATCTGGTGATTTTTATTATAAATATTTAAACTTTTCTGGAAGGAAGGAATGTTTCAAATGTCATTCTTTGAGAGAGAGAGAGCAGTATGTAAGCTAAGTGCATTTTGCTCCCACGTATGATGAATCCATAGTGTCAGAGTTAATGTATTAATAGACATTTTTTGGAATCTGTGACACACAAACTGAGGGAGATATATTATTTATTATATGTTATTTAATTAAGGTTATTTTGTTAGCATAAAGATTTTGTGTAGGATGTACAGGATATATAGACTGTGCCGGATGACTTCCCTGCACGTGGAGATGGATTTTTATGGTCGCCATTCTTGAGTTGGCCATCTGGGCATATTTATCAGGTGAATTGTTTTTGGGGGGCGGGGGCGGGTTGGGAGGCCAGGCTGCTTCCTAGGTTCACACAGGAATGGAAACTCCTGAAATTATACTTAAAAAAAAAAACCCACCACAAACAACTTTTAGCATGCAAGGTCCAGTTTTAAGGAAAATAAGTTTAGAGTAACAATCTGGGTAAATCACATTTACTAAGATTAACATGGGTAGCTTTATATATGTAAACTAGAGGCCTGGTGCACAGATTCATGCACATTGAAAGGAAGTTAATTAGAAATATTTTAGAGGCTGGGGTGGGACCGTGGGAGGTTGACTCCAGGGCATGTCTGACCTGTCTTGCCTAGTCCTGATCGGCCGGACCCCAGCAGCAAGCTAATTTACTGGTCGGAGCATCTGCCCCCTGGTGTTCAGTGCATGTCATAGCGACTGGTCGAATGGACGAATGAATGGTTGGACACTTCTTATGTTAGGCTTTTATTATATAGGATTCTTTCGTAAGCTTACTTTGTTAGTACATTCTCATTTTTGTTCTGTTCTATGAGTAGACTAACCTAAGTAGTATAGCCCATTCATTCCCCTTTGCAGGTTCACAGAGGTTAATTAATTTGTATGTGACAGAGAAAGACCCAGGCATCTGGTTCTGGTCAAACTAATTTAGTAGGTCTTATAGTACGTATGCCTCCTGAGTCATTTTTTTTTAAGTACAAATACATGCATATTTAAGTATATATTCTTAATTTTTCCTTTTCTCTAGAAAAGAAAGCAAATTATACACTGTTTTTCACCTTTTTCTTTTTTTTCTCAACATCAATCATGTTTTCTGGAAATATTTACACAAGAGTATGTAAAGAGCTTCTCATTCTTTTTTATAGCTGCATAATATTAATATTTTGTTATCTGACTATATCACAGTTTATTTAAACATTCACCTATTGATGGACACTGGTGATTTCCATTGTTTTGCAATTACAAATAGTGTGTTAAGTAAATTTACGTACTTGTCATTTTTGGCAGGTATATCTGTAGTATAAATTTTTAGAAATTGGATTGCTGCATCAAAAGATAAATCCATATTTAGTGTTCTTCATATAGTGCCAAATTCCATAAATCTTTTACCATTTTGCATTCTTACAACATGAGAATTATGCTTCATCATAGCCTCATCCACAGAGTATTATGAAATTGTTAGATTTTTGCCAGTCTGATAGGTGAAAGAGGTTATTTTAGTGTTGTTTTAACTTGTATTTATTATTTAATAATACAATATGAATGAGTTGAATATTTTTTCATTTTTGTAAGGGCTATTTTTCTGTGAATTGGCTCTTATGTTCTTTACCCATTTTCTAAGAAGCTTTTAGTGTTCTATTTTTGTTCAATATGTAGTTACTCTTGCCTGTGATGCTAGTTTCTATTATATTTTTCTAAGTGAGTCATTTGTCTTTTTACTGTACTTATTTTTTAATATAGTGAAATATATCAGTACTGTATTTTTTTTAAAATTTCAGTTTACATTCAATATTATTTTATATTACTTTCAGGTATACAGCATAGTGGTTAGATATTCATATACTTTACAAAGTATATGATATTTATAGTACCCACCTTACACCATACATAGTTATTACAATATTATTGACTATATTTCCTATTCTGTAACTTCGAATTTGTGCTTCTTAACTCTTCCATCTTTCACCTAGTCCCCTTTCCCTCCTCCCCTCTGTGAGCTATCAGTCTGTTCTCTGTATCTGTGAGTCTGCTTCAGTTTTGTTTGTTCTCAAGATTCAGTACCATATTTTCTCTTATGGGTTTTGAATCATATTTAGTAATGTCGTTCACATGCCACATTTGTAAAGTGTTGACCCTGAGAAAGAAGATACTTACTAAGGAGCTCCTGGTCCAAATTGTGGTTTCCTGTTGGAATTGAATTGACACCATTGGTTGACGAAACAAATTTGTGTGTTTTCTTTCCGTACTTTCATGGTTTATTTTTTACATTTAAATCCTTAATTCTTTTTTGAGTTTATTAATGTCATGGATTATAATATAGATTCAACTTCATCTTTTTTCCAGATTCTTTGAACTCTTTAAAATAGTTAGTAAAAACTTGTTTTTGACATGATATAATTTCTCAATCTCTGAAGGAACTCTACCCATTCCAGGCATTGAGAATGCCTTTGACTGAGAGGAAGTAAAAGAAGAAATTTGTCAGGATGAGTTTGGGACTTTCACTTAAATAGTCCAATGTTAAGGTCTTTGAGCTGTAGTTTACACAAGCTTGAGAATTTGGCTATAGACTAATTCCTTTGAACTTTAATGGTTTTTTGTATTTTAACTTTCATGGTGATTTAATTTTTGGACTTTTGTTTTTCCTTGGGAATTTAATAATTTAAAAAGGTTATTTTAAAGTTTGGGATATCTCTATAGTATCAGAATTTTATTATTTGAACTTAAGCCATTTGATTTAATTATAGGACCTCTGATAGAAATGCTGCATAATATTCTGATCATAACTTGGGAAAAGAAATAGAATTTGGAATAAATTTTCAACTTTAGATATAGAATGACTACAAATTTAATTTAATTAATGTGATTTTTGACCTATGTTGGAGGATTCCAGGCTGAAAAATATGAATTGCCAATGGTGGTCCCAGAAGGATAATCAAAGTCATAGGTGAGGCAGCTGACTGATAAAGGTGGAGCAGGAAAAGTCATGATAGGCTGCTGATTCCTTTCTCAGGAGGGAAGCTACTCCCCTCTCTGAGCTGAAGCTTAATGATTAATTCCTATGGTTTAGGACAGGGGTCAGCAAACTGCGGCGCGCGAGCCACAGTTTACTGACCACTGGTTTAGGAGAACAGAATGCTGGAGAAAATGGTATGTGGGAAGGATTGTAGAACACTTCCTCCCCACTTCTGATGTTTCCTTTCATGTATAAGATCCATTGTTATAACATGCCTGGCCTCTCACCTAATTTCTACCTGAGTAGTTAAGGGAGTTATATTGATAAATATAAGTGAATTTGAATTGACAAAAAGAGACTGGGAGACCTTATCCCTTTGTTTTGGGGATTGAGAGGAGAGGGAGAGAGCCTGGAGTTCCGCTTTTATTGAGGTTGAGCTTGGGGGCCTAGGGTTTTGAGGGCTCACTCTAGGGGTGAGTTTAAAATTTCAGAATGGGACTTTAAAGCATGGGAAGAGAGAAAACAAGCAGCCTAGTCAGTTATCTAAATCAATCAAGATCTGTAAAACAAAGGAAAGTGAGGTGTGGCCTGTCGCCTTATCTAGTTCTGTCCATGGAAATGTGTTTATTCCAGATAGCCATCTTTGAAGTGGATGTCTTGGCAATCAAATCTCACTTAGATCAGGCACTTGCATTATAAAAAAGGGAAAAAACCGGATGTCAGGGCTTACACTTTATGTGGTCAGCTGTGTCAAATTTTGATGAAGTTAAAAAAAAAAAAAAAAGAGGTCTGAGAAGGCCTCACTAATCTTGTGGTTTAAATAATAGCCAAGGTGGGGTGGTTTGTGAAATGAAGAGGCCTGTAATGTAAATTTGCACATTAAACTAGGTCACCAATTATTGCAGAATTACTTATCAGGTGAGTTGAGAGTGAGCTACTTAATTTGAGCAGTGTAGACAGGAGGAAGTGTGGGTAGTAATGGCAGAGCAGTGCTGAGTTGGCAGCTATATGGGCTATCCTGAGGGGGTGCTTGAGAACATTTGAGAGGGTCTTAATGGACTGGTTCCTAAACTAGTGTCTTCTGGTACTGCTGTGGACACATTACTACTCTGTTTCTTAACAGAAGCCCAAGTAATGTTTGTCCTTTGAGTGGGGATAAAGTACAAGTGACAGAGCAATACAACTTTTTCTAATAGTCAAGAGAGTGAATATTCTCCTGTTATAGAAAGACCCCAAATAAACAGGTGTTGGATTGATTTTTTTTTTTTAAGATGGATAAAACTGAGAAGAAATCTGGAGAGTTATCAAGTGTTTTTCTGTCTGAAGACTTGAAATAAAAGTGGTTGTAGGGGAAGAGGAGAAGGGAGTTGGAACTTTAATTTTACAAAATAGCTGGCAGTTCTTGACAGGGCCCACAGCCTGAATGACCTGTATTTCCAGACAGTTGCCCCTGTCTTGACCTTGTTTGTTTCTGGTTCTATTGTCTGTGCCCTGGGGTGAGGCTAAGGACAAAGGACAATTGGAAAGCAGGCCAAGGCCTACAAAATAAGCCCTCAATTGTCATTTTAATGGTTGTACCATTTTACCTTAATTTAATTTCCCTACCTCCAAGAATATATCTTGTTCTGTAAGTTCACAAGCTGACACATCATCCAGAGAGACTGTTTATTTTCCCTATCTTCACACAAAGGCTGAGATTATTCTTGCATCAGTAATCAAGATCTTCTGTCTTTGGGTTGCAAAGAAAATGCATTTAACTGTAGTACTTGAAAGAGAAAATTGAAATTTGTCTACAGATGATAAAACACATTCCCCTCGTTTCAATTCTGTCTACTCATATCAGCTGAACTGCATTAATAAAAACAAAAGGTGCCTGATGCTTGCTATTTGCAGAAAATAAATAATTCAGTTGTCCAGAACTGTGTATTAGATATATTGAGGTTTATTCTTATTATAGATCCTTGTGTGTTTAGTTCATTTCTCCTCCCTCCCCTTCCCTCTTCCTCCCCTTCCCTCTTCCTCCTCTCCCTCCTCCTCCTCCTCTTCCTCCTCTTCTTCCCCCTCCTCCTCCTCCTCCTCCTCCTCGCATGGTACAAAATGAACCAGGGAAAATAGTCCCCAGAGGAAGTTTTTCCCACTAGCTTTAATAGCAGAGCAATTGTGAATCTTTCAGAAAAATGATCAAATCTCAAGTGTGATTAGCTTGTCTTTCTGCTTGTTGTAACCTTTTTACATTTCTGGTGTAATTGTTTTAGGAAACAATTCTGTACACTTATTAGCATGCCTAATTTTAGCTTTAATTATTTATTGCATTTATTGGGTATGCAAGTCATGAGATTGCCACTGGGTATATTTTCCAATAGCACAATCGACGCAGTAATGCAAGGCATCTAAAAATAAAAGTAGGTTGGTACCTCTGAGATAGAGATTTCCATAAACAAAGGGCATATTGCAGATTTTTCTTTTTTCCCAATCAGACAGTCTCATGGCATGCTGATTGTGAAACCATAGTAAAATTTATGGAAATGCAAAGATAAGGACAAAATAAAAGTTCATACTCATGTATATTCAATAATAATTCTTTTTAGCCAGCCCTGTAACAGGAGGTCAGTGGCACAAGTCTAAGCAAATTGTGAAGTAGGAATAGTTTATCTTTAGGTACCTCTACCTCCTCTTTGTGGGTGTAATGATATCCTCATCTCTAGAGGCCTCACAGATTTTTCTCTCCCCTCCAAAATTATTTATACTTAAGAAAAGGTGAAAGTCATTCACATGGAGGTTTAACTGATTAACATGGTGATAGTGCAATAGAAATAACTCTTTGAGACCAAGCAGCCCTAATTATAAGCCCACTTTTAATCATTTTTCCTAGCTCTATGACTTCAAACAATAATTTTTATCTCAGGAAGATGTGGATTTGGTGCAGCCTGAAGCTTATACAATTTTGGGATCCTTTTATAAAAATTTATGTATATAAATTTAGGTAAGGCAGTAAATATTTGTAGTTACTTATAAAAAGTATAAATACAATAAAATCTCCTAAAATAATTTTGTCTAGAAAAAATTATTTCTGCAATTGTGGTAGGCAGTTAGACAGACATGAGCAGAGTAAAGATAATGGGCCAGGTACAGAAGGGTGGAGAGTCTCTGGTAACAAGGACCTCACCCCAAAGATAATGGTCTCAGAGTCCTGGAGCAAAGACATCAGCTTACATTAAATTTAAGCTGGGGATGAAGCCCGAAACCCCTTACCATTACCTCCCCTTACCATTACCGTCCTCTCTCCTAAGCTCCAAGGGCCCTTCTTTTGCCTCTGTAACTTTTTTCTTGAGCCCATTTCCTCTACCTCTCACTTCTACTTCTGTGACTTTCTAAATAAATTTTCTCTGTTGAACCTTGCTTGACTTCTTTCTTAGCCAGAACTCAAGTACTGAGATTACTGAATAAAAGTCCAGCCTGACCAGATTGTTACAACACCTTGGTGCCATTCTCGCCATCGCCAACACAACAAATCAAAAATACCTTCCCATAATAGCTAGTGATCGGGGGATAACAATGTCCTATTCTGGTCATATTTTCCAAAGATTTGGAGGCTACTTTGATTTTTTCTTCTAATGGTTATTTTCCTAACAATGGAAATTCACATGGGGAAGAAAGGCAAAGGTTTGGGGTAAAACAGTCAGGCACCATTGAGTAAATCACCTCTTCCAGTGCTCTAAGCTCTGCTTACTATATAAACTGATGGCAGGTCCCCAGAGTAGCTCTCATGCGAGGGATGCTTGTCCTTGGGTGCTTCAGTTCTTGTATCATGGTATCGTGGATAATAGGAACAAACATACATGACAGTAATTTTTAGAATGTTCACTTATACTGTCTACCTGTATTAACTCCTGTGACATTCCTGAGAGACTTGTCCCATGAACATTATAAAAAATGTCAGTGAAATTTGGTAAACAACTTGTGTGATTCTGCTTTTCATTTCTTTTTAGACTATATACAGAGTTAGCAAGAGGATCTCCTTGACTCTCCTGGGAGGAAAAGTGTTGACATTGAGGCGTTCAGAAGCCAGTTCTTTGGAACCTTTGGGTTGTATTCATTGTAGTCCTTAGAATTTGCCTCTCCTGAAGGATGCCCAACAATAGCTAAAAATAGATTTAACTGCTAGGGTGAAAGAGTAAGGAAATAAACAGATGCTAAGAGGTCCACTGCACAGAACAGGAACAAAAGAAGCCTGCTTACATCTGAGCCTCATTTTCTCTTCACTGCATCAGAATAACATGCCTGCAATTTAATTCGGTTTTACAATGCTCATAATCAAGCTCCGCTTTCAGGACGTGTTACCTGGAAAAATTTGTTGTCTCTTCAAGTTGTGCTGAATCCAATGTAATTCCCTGGTGACACAGGCTGGAGGAGAAGGGGAAGAAACAAGAGTGGGTTCAGAGCTAAACAAACTAATCCATAATGGGATGGCATAGTATTCATTAGTCTATTACATAGATGTCAAAGAGATAGGGAAAACTTAAATTTAATGTACTGGTAAGCTGATCTCTTTGCTCCAGGGCTCTGAGATCAGAAATAAGACCAGGGAACTTTACATACTTGTGTTATTCAAAGTGTATTCTTTTATATTTTTATTTATTTAAGAGAGGAAGGGAGAGGGAGAGAGAGAGATAGAAACATCAACGGTGAGAGAGAATTCATCGGTCGGCTGCTTCCTGCGCACCTGCACTGGGGACGGAGCCCGCAACCAGGGCATGTGCCGTGACCTGGAATTGAATCATGACCTCCTGGTTCATAGATCGACACTCAACCACTGAGCCACGCCAGCTGAGCCAAAGTGTATTCTTTTGGTCACATTGTTCAGTTGACTTTGGGGCATCTTTCTTCTCATCTTCTTGTCTCGTTGCTGCTCCCTTTCAGTCCTTTCTGCCCGATCCTTTGCCTTAAATGCTGAAGTGTCCCAGGACTCTTCTTCTTTCCTTCCTAGGTTATCTTTTAGTTACCATCCTTACACTGACGGCTCCCCAGATTCTATATCTGGTCTGAATGTTTCCCCTGAACTTGAGATCCATATCTAACTGCCTGCCAATACAAAACATACCCTAACTTGAATTCTTTTCTACCCCCTCCCCCAATCTGTTTCTCCCATAGTTTTCCCCTTCAAATTAATGGTAACATCTAGTTGCTCAGGTCATAAACTTTTGAATCACCCCTGATGTTACTCTTTATTTCACATCTCACATCAGTAAAACTGTTGTTTGTACACATTTGAAATTTATTTGGAATCTCATCACCTCTCTCCATTTCTGTTGTTACCACTTTAATTCAAGCCACTACCATCTCTAGCCTGGACTCTGACTTTATCCTCCTACTTGTATTTACTCTTATCCCCCTTTACCTGTATTCACCCAGGATGAGAAAGAGCCTTTTAAAATGTAAATATGCTACTACCCTCTGAATAGAAACCCTCTGATGATTTTCTGTTATATTCAATATAAAGTCAGAAATCCTTACTGTGACCCAAAGGCCTTATATTATCTGACTGCAAACTAACTAGTTTTCACCTTACTGGCTATTCTCCAGCTGCTCTACTAATTGCCAGAAGGACTCTACCTTAGAGTTTTTGCACTTTCTGTTCTCTCTGTCCAGAATGATCTTCATCCAAATGTCCACATGGTTTGCTCTTTTTTAAAAAATATATATTTTATTGATTTTTTCACAGAGAGGAAGGGAGAGGGATAGAGAGTTAGAAACATCGATGAGAGAGAAACATCGATTAGCTGCCTCCTGCACACCTCCTACTGGGAATGTGCCCACAGCCAAGGTACATGCCCTTGACTGGAATCAAACCTGGGACCCTTCAGTCTGCCGGCTGACGCTCTATCCACTGAGCCAAACTGGTCAGGGCTACATGGTTTGCTCTTTTACTTCATTTAGTCTCTATTTAAGTGACAGGTTGTCAGATAAAAATAGCTGCCTGCACTGGTCAACGTAGCACCTTTCCCCTGCTTTATTTTTCTTTATATATTTACTTATTGCCTACATCTCCCAGTAGAATGTAAGATCTCTTTGGGAAGCAACATGATCTGATTTGTCCTCTTTTATATGTCCAGAGTCTAAAATGTTCTGGCATTAGGTAGACATTGAGTAAATATCTAGGGAATGAATGAATAAGGCATAATTAATGTTTTAAGAGTGCCATTTGCTTTGGAGCAGCATTCTTTCTGTTGGGATAGGTAAAAGGAGTATATCCATGGTTAAATCCATTATAATTCTCAGCCAGTTGCCAGATCCAGCTTTTAGCAGCTAATCTGTACTGGAACAGAAGCCAAATCCATGTGATTATTAAAACATATCATGTACTAAGGGACGCCTAGACCTAGGTTACTTTTCTACTTAGACACACGGGGTAGCTAACAAAGCTTCAGGACACATTTCAGGTTCTGCTTAGTGGGGGCTTAAGTCTGCTGTCCTACTGCCTTCAGCTGGATTCATTATTTATGGAGTTGGGAGCTGGGCTCAGCTGGCGGTGAGTGAGAAATTTCAAAGCTTAGGTGAATTTCCCAGCATGCAAGCTACTGGCATTTATTTCTTTGTTGAAGTCATTTTTCTCTAATAAAAGTAATACAGATTGAACTAATGAGGACACATTGGAAACAGCAGTAGTAGAAAAAGCAGAAAAGTAATTATTCAAATTTCCACTCCTCAGAAACAAGCATTGTTAACATTTTGATGTGTTACCAGTTTTATCATTTGTGCATGTTTTTACAGAATTGGGGTAAGCCAACAATATTTCTCTTCAGAGTCCTTTATTCCTGTTCTAAAATATAAGAGGATTTGACTTTGTGCCCTCATTATGAACTGCTCCTTAGGAGGCATCCTTTTACATGAAATTACTAGTAAAATTCACTCCATGTGCTTGAATGTACATTTGTCCATTTTGTCAGATCTTTGTAGTCTCTCTTTAAGAGAAGAGAAGCCTGATTGGACACACCAGAGCATATTGGAAAACAGAATTCAATCAGTGAAAATAGGAGAGAGTAGTACTGTGGTGTCAGGCTTGTGGATGGGGAAGAGTCTACTGCTAAGATTGTTTGTGACAATCTAAATCCAGGGAGCAGGTGGCAGGTCACTAATAGCACCACGCCAGACCTAACAAGTATGAATGTTAAGTCCTAGACAAAGAGAATACAGAAGATAAGCAAAGTGGGTGATGGAAATGTGGAAACTTTTTATGAGTAGTTTAACTACTTCTACCGAATGCATCTTTCGCTATGTGTTTGTTTAATTAACACACTATCATTGTAGGAACACCAAAAAGTACAGATACATAGCTGTCCACTTACCATAAAGATTATCTGTTGGTGCTTGCTATTTGATTTTGGAGAGAGTGTTGGCAGTGAAACAGCACCAGAAATTAGACCTCGGTTTAACAGCTTTGGTACTTCAGTTCTGGCTAAGAAAGAATTCAGAGTCAAGACTCAGATATAAGCAAAAGTTTACTTAGAAAACTCACAGAAGCTGGAGAAGGGAGCTGTGGAAGAAGTGATCCAGCTGAGCTGTGTGGGTTCAGGGAACAAGTTATAGAGGCAAAAGAAGAGCACTTGGAGCTCTGGGAAAAGAAAGGCAAGGATACATGCACCTGGGGGAAGAAGAGAGGGAAAGGTTCTTCATGCTCCGGAGAGAGGGTGTGCCAGGGAAAGAAGCGGGTGGGGAAAGGTGCTGGTGTGGTCTAGAGAGAGAGCCTCGCTGGATCCTCCATTTTGAAGGTTTTTATTCCTCAGGGGAGAATCTCAATAGAATATCCATCAGCTTTTCTAGTTTGTGGCCTTTCAGGGTTGTGATCTCTACTGATTGGTAGGCCCCAGTGGAGGGAGTCATTAGTCATCACTCCTGGTCCTGATGTCAGCCACGGCCTGGCTCTGCCTGATGTTGCTGCTTGCTGGGCCTGGAGCTGAAACACAACTGAGGCCTAGATGTTATCTCTAGTTTGACCAAAACTATCTCTGTAGTCAATAGATCCAAGGCTTTGTTCCTAAGAACGAAGGTCAGAACTTCATTGTCTTGAGGACTTAATGTTTAAGGGAGTGCGTGCAAGGGCTTTTATGAGAGTCTTCTGAGGCTATTTTCCAGCCTCCTTGCTCTCCTCTATGGGGGTCTACCACAGGGCTAGCAATATGTCAGGGGAAGATAGGTCAGGGGAGGATCCAAACTGCATGACCGTTGATATGAAAGGTCAGGGGATCTAAACCACATGATCAGAGATATGCTAGAGGAGGGAAGGTCACCTGGGGTGAGGTCCCATCCTACAATTGTCCATTGATAGGCACCTGGGGCTTTCTGCCCTGGTGACTTTCCATACCTGGCCTATTCTTCTTACTCTGCTCATACCTGTCTAACTGCCTACTACAGGGGGACTAGGGGAAGAGATAGAATTGGGAATTGGAGGAAATATAAACAAGAGAAATAGGGAAGATATAGCATTGCCATATAATCATTCAAAAAGAAATATAGTAGTCTGTTATCTTTAGAAATGTAGTAACTTATCCCTGTTACTTGACTAGCTATGTCTTACTTTTGTGATTTGAAACAAATCTATTTTTAAAATGTTATTTATATTCTTAAATTGGTATTAACAAGCTGGAAATAAACCAGGATTTAAATATGCTTAGTTCCTATAATCTCAGAGGGACTCATTGAAGTCTTGGTGGAATGCATTCTATTACTTGAAAGCACCTCTCTGAGATACCAAAGCCTATATCTCAAAGGAAAGCACTAAGCTCTGGTGGCACCTTCTAAGGGACACCACCTTACTGCTCCTGCTTTTCATCTAATGCAGTGATGGTGAACCTATGACACGCGTGTCAGAGGTGACACACGAACTCATTTTTTTGGTTGATATTTCTTTGTTAAATGGCATATAAATATATAAAATAAATATCAAAAATATAAATCTTTGTTTTACTATGGTTGCAAATATCAAAATATTTCTATATGTGACACGGCACCACAGTTAAGTTAGGGTTTTTCAAAATGCTGACACGCTGAGCTCAAAAGGTTCGCCATCACTGCTCTAATGCATACTGTGCAGCATGTGAGTTATTATTTATCAGGGAAGTTCTGACTGTCACTGTGAAATGTTGTTCTCCAGATGTTTGAGTCATTAAGAATGATGTCAGCACAGCAAGTAGGCCTTCCATCTTGGTCATCAATGCCTTCAGCAGGGGTTGGCAGCCTACTGGCTTTGGCCTGATTAATAGCTCCAAGTGGAAATGAGCCATGTCCAGGAGGTGGCAAAGAAATCCCTGTACTAGGCCAAGTCCTGCCCTTGTTTTCATTCTCCAAACTGCCTGCAGGGGGCAGGGGTTTAACCCTGCTGGGGTGAGGTGAAAGGAAAGAGGTAGAAAGACTGCCTGCTCCTTACAATTTTCAAATAAGATTTGATTATCTTATATTTCTGGGATATTTATTTTGTAAAGTAGTTTTATGTACATGATCTTAGATGAAATCTCCGAGCCCTGGGTAGTAGGTTGTATGCAGATGAAAGACATAAGGCAACCTTTTCCTGTTTTCTCACCGACATCCATTTGGCTAGTAGAATAAATGTTTGTTTCTTAAATGAGTGGTTTTTTTGTTTGTTTTATTTTTGGCTGATGCCCTTAGACTAGAAGGATATAATATCTTTCTATGGAAAATGCATGTTAAAATCTATCCCTTCCCTAAAATGCTTCTCAGGAAAAAGTGAACAAAATGAAACAGGAAGATTATGAAGAAGTGATGGGATTAATTTCTCCCTTCCTTTTCTTCCCTTCTTTCCTTTTATTTTTATTGTTGACACTATTACGGATATCCCCATTTTCACCCAGAATAGACATTTCTCCAAACAGGACATTCAACCGAGCCATAGACATATGAAAAAATGCTCAATGTAAGGAATCATCCATGAGATGCAAATTAAAAACATAATGAGATATCACACCTGCCAGAATGGCTATCATCAATAAATCAGCAAACAACAAGCGCTAATGAGGATGTGGAGAAAAGGGGAATCCAAGTATACTACTAGTGAGAAATGAAGATTGGTGTAGAAAGCAGTATGGAGTTTCCTCAAAAATTAAGAATGGCCCTGGCCGAAACCGGTTTGGCTCAGTGGATAGAGCGTCGGCTCGCGGACTGAAAGGTCCCGGGTTCGATTCCGGTCAAGGGCATGTACCTGGGTTGCGGGCACATCCCCAGTGGGGGATGTGCAGGAGACAGCTGATCGATGTTTCTCTCTCATCGATGTTTCTGGCTCTCTATCTCTCTCCCTTCCTCTCTGTAAAAAATCAATAAAATATATTTAAAAAAAAAAAAAAAAGAATGGCCCTGGCCACGTGGCTTAGTTGGTTAGAGCATTGTCCTGTACACCAAAAGGTTACAAGCTCAATTTATGGTTATGGCACATCCCTGGATTGTGGGCTCAATCCCCAATCTGGAACTCATACAGGAGGCAACTGATCAGTGTTTCTCTTGCTTCCCCCCACCCTACACCCCCCCCCAGTAAAAATAAACAAACAAAAAACCATGTCCCTGGGTGAAGATTAAAATAAATTAATAATAATAAAATAAAAAGTGGATATATTCCACTCCTGGGAATATATCCTGAGATTCCCTAAACACCAGTTTGAAACAGTATACTAGTATGCAGTCCTATGTTCAAACCAGTGTTATCTACAACAGCCAAGATCTGGACAGACTCTTTTTTCTTTCATTAGATTTGATTTGTATTAAGTCCTAGATGGGAAGCACATTTAATGACTTAATTATTTCTGCCTCTTGTTAGAATTGTAATGCTAATTGTTACAAAAAGGGGGGCCATTACATTTCCAGTTTTAGAGAAGAATCCTGCCTAGAGCATAAAATACCTGTTTGTGATTTTTTTCCACACCAATTAACAGTTCTGTCCAGTAGGTGGACTCCTTTATGTACACCTCGGGGGTTTCTTTTTCCTTTAATCAAATGTTCCTTAAATCTGTGAAAAGATGTTTCCTCATATTGAACTTTTGGTTTCACCTGTTTATTATCTGAAAGGCTGAAAATAGATTCTGGGTTACTGCCTGTTCCTATTTGAGAAATAACTTGATGAGTAGTTACATTTTTCTTTTAGTTTATATCTTGACATTTTCATTTATAAATCAGGGCTGCTTTGAAGTAGCTAAACTTACCATCTTCATTGAATCCTTTTGAAATAAACTTCATTTTAAAGATATGTGGATAATTATAATTACTATAATTATATATTGACCCCAAGGACTAATAACTCTATTTATTGTGAAAATAAATATTTTCATAGTTCTCATGGTCGTTTTCTTCATATCGTTCTGGAGTAAATGTTTGTTGATAATGTTGGGGTTGTTTTTTAATGAGAATCTGGCACATCAGTAATTTTTAAGACGGTCCCTGAAACCTACACTAGTTATATTCCCAGGCTGACATGATGTTGGTTTTGGTAGTTTCTATGGCCACACGACAATTGCAGATCTTTCATCCCTAACTCATTCCTTTCACCCCAGTCCTTTGAAAAGGTCGTTTCACATGGCTTATACACACTGAACTGTTGTTTGCATGGTGAAGTTTCCATTAGTTGATTCAGTACATTTATTCCAGCATGAAAAAGAAATCGCTTGCCCAGCGGGTGTGGCTCAGCTGTTGAGCGTTGACACAGGAACCAAGAGATCACTGGTTCGATTCCCGGTCAGGGCATATGCCTGGTTGTGGGCTCAATCCCCAGTAGGGGGTGTGTAAGAGGCAGCTGATCAATGATTCTCTCTCATCATTGATGTTTCTCTCTCTCCCTCTCCTTTTCTCTCTGAAATCAATAAAAATACATTTTTTAAAAAAAGAAAAAAAATCTCTTGACTCGTAAACCCAATTTTTAAAAAGTGTCATTTAGGTAAGCTTTGTGTGCTGTTTTTCTGTGACTGGGCCAATGGGTCAGTGATGATAGCATGTGACCTGAAACCAAATTTCTCAACAATTTATCGCCTTCTCTTATATTATAGGTTCCACCTCCAGTGGAAGATTTAAATGCTGAGATAAGTAGGGTGCTATGGGGAATGCAACCTCTTTCCTATGTTATCAAGCCTAATTTTGAAGTATTTATTCTAGACTGTAAATTTGTTAAAGGAAAGGGCTATATCTTACTCATCTTTGTATTTATCCTACTATCTGATTTCAGACACGAGGCATAGCTGAATAGAATGTCTTCTATTACTTCAAGATTGAGATAACTAGAATTATTCTATTAAGCAAAATGATTAAGGATCATTGCAGAACAGAAAATTAAAAAACAAGCAAAAATAAACAGATTAAATGTTTAATACTGTATCAGATGGTAAATGAGAACTTCAGAAAATATTTCAGTGCAAAAATAATATGGAAAGATAGGGGACTTTGAAAGGACCAAATCAGAGAGATTATTTCATAAATTAAATTAAATGACCAAGATATATACCAAAATCAAATCTATGAAATTATTTTAAATAAGCATGAAGAAAATAATTGGAATTGTTAAATCAATTGAAAACAATAAATAATGTTCTTCACATGCTTAAAAATTTTCTTCTAAAATTAAAATATTTAATCCAGATGTGATGTTGATTTAATTATACTCAGGATTGGTATTAACTAGCCTTACCTAGGATTCAGTCTAGAGTATGAAAATATAATACACATTGATTGATTTTTTAGTCAAAAGTTTAAGGTAGAAATTTTATTTCCCACTGCTTATCACAAATAGAACTTGTCTATTTTATATAAAATTATAACCTTCAAATTAAATTACCCAAGAGCCCATTTAATGACTTTCTTGTTCATTAAATGTCTCTTCCCAATTGCAAAATTCATCAGAAGTAATGAGGAATAGTACAGGTATGCAGTAATAATGATATTTGAAGACAGATAAAGGGTTAAGACCCATGGCTATAGTAATATTTAAGAAAATGACCAGAGTTTACTATTAAATTCTTACCCTATTCTGCAAGCTACTATATCAAACGGCATTCAAAAGATTGATTTCATTTAGGCTCTACCTAATATCCTTTGGGCCTTTAAAATCTGCATGCTACATTGCAAAAAACTAAGCTTACAGGATGTTCTGTTCAAACTGTAGTGTAAAAGCAGAAGAAGTAGTAGCCATAGGCACTATCTTTACCAGGACTTTCCTTGAGCTATTAATGTAAAACTTTAATAATTAAAAGTTTATTTGTAGCCCAGGTTCAATTGGACCCATTAAAATGATTTATGGTTTAGGGTGATTTATTAGATATATATAGCTATTGGCAGAGTTTATGGTGCCATATAGACCGCATACAGGTTGAATATGCCATATAGACCATATAGACCGCATGTGGTTGAATAAAGAAACCAATCTTTGTCATCTCTTAGTCTCTCTTATCTTTTAAATATGGCAAGAGTAGTGATGAAGATAAGTCAGGCAAGCTGGAATCCAAACTTCAGAGTTTAGAAAGAAGTGAGGTTTGGTTGTCAAATCTTTTTGTATCTAAAATTCTAGAACCTTCAGTAAAATTTTTCTGCATAGCTACCAATCAATTGTACTAACCAGTTGTTCTGAATTTCTCTTGATCGATAATGCCCATGATATTAGAAAGGAGAGAAACTTTCTATACTGTGGAAGTGGAATTTCTGTTAAAAGATGTGTCTGATTGCTGTCTCAAACTTTTGAACTATTCCATCTAATGTTTTGTTTTAGATCAAGAATGTATATTTAATAATGGTATTTTATTTATATTTAAATTTTTGTGTGACTCTTCTGGTTAGCAAACAAGGACTCAAAGTATCTATTTTAATAATTTTTTCACAAAATCCTAAAATTACAGAAAAATTGGAAGCCCAGTACAACTAATGCAATTTTCCCTGAACCATTTGTATGTTACGGATTTGATTTTATAAAAAAGGACATTCTTCCATGTAATCATGGTTCCACCATCAAAACCAAAAAATCAACCTTGATACATCCTGAAAAACTCAAATGCTATTCAAATTTTTCCAGTTTTTCCATATACATTATTTATAGCAAAAGGATCCAGTTCAAAATTTCATGTCACACTTTGTTTTGTTTTTTAATATCTTTAGTCTGGAACATTTCCACAAGGTTTTCTTTGACTTTTATGACTTTGACACTTTTGAAGATTACAGGTCAGTTATTTTGTACAGTGTTCCCTCAATATGAATTTGTATGATGTTTCCTCATGATTACATTCAGATCAGCCATCTTTGTCAGGAAATCACAGAAAGAATGTTTTCTTTGCATCTTGTCAGGTGGTGCACAATTTCAATTTGTTTCATTGCTAGTGATATTCACTTTAATTATTTGATTAAGGTAGTGTCTGCCTGATTTCTTCACTGTAAAGTAACTCTTTTCCCTGGTAATAAATATTTTATTGGAGGGTATGTTGGAGCTATGTAAATATCCTATTCCTCAGAAATCAGTTGCTTAATTTGTTATTTTTATCTACAAAGCTAAAGTCATTCTATTTTATTTTTGTGTTCAAAATTGTTTGCAATATGCAGCAGTAGACCACATAAGCTGGCTTCTCTGCTCTTTGGAAATGTCCCATTATTTGAGTACTTCTTTACTTTTTAGCTTATCCTTTCATTTTTTTCTAGCTTTATTGAAGTACTAGAGGCCCTGTGCACGGATTCGTGCACAATGAAAGGAAATTAATTAGAAGGTTGCCCACAGTGTGTGACTCGGGGAGACAGCTGGACACGCCCTGGAGCCAACCTCCCCTGGTCCCTTTCCAGTCGGCTGCACCTAGGGTGGCACCAGGGCTTGAAGAGTATCTGTGGAGTGAGCAGGTCCCTCCGGTAGGTGGGGTTGCTCGGCCTGGCCTGTGGGGATCAGGCTGAAACTGGCAGTCCAACATCCCCTAAGTCAGCGGTTCTCAACCTGTGGCTTGCGACCCCTTTGGTGGTCTAACGACCCTTTCACAGAGGTCACCTAAGACCATCTTGCATATCAGATATTTACATTATGCTTAATAACAGTAGCAACATTACAGTTATGAAGTAGCAATGAAAATAATTTTATGGTTGGGTCACAACGTGAAGAACTATTTATTTTTAAAAATATATTTTGTTGAGTTTTACAGAGAGGAAGGGAGAGGGATAGAGAGTTAGAAACATCGATGAGAGAGAAGCATCAATCAGCTGCCTCCTGCACACCCCCTGCTGGGGATGTGCCTGCAACCAAGGTACATGTGCTTGACCTGAATTGAACCTGGGATCCTTCAGTCCTCAGCCCGACACTCTATCCAGTGAGCCAAACCGGCTAGGGAGAGGAACTGTATTTAAAGGGCCAGAAGGTTGAGAACCGCTGCTAAGTGGACCTGGAGTGTGAGAGGGCACTCTGCAAAGTTGCTGTTGCTCGGCAGCTCCTGCATTCAGTGTCTGCCCCCTGGTGGTCATTATGCATCATAGCTACCAGTTGGCCAATCTGCTGGTCAGCTGGTCACTTAGGCTTTTACATATATACTAGAGGCCCGGTGCACAAAAATTTGTGCACTCGGGAGGGGGGGGTCCCTCAGCCTGGCCTGTGCCCTCTCACTGTCTGGGACCCCTCGGGAGATAACGACCTGCTGGCTTAGGCTTGCTCCCGGGTGGCAGAGGGCAGGCCCAATCCCTAGGTGCAGCCCCTGGTCGGGCTCAGAGCAGGGCCGATTGGGGAGTTGGGGCGCCGCCCCCTATCACGCACAGGAGCAGGGCAATCGGGAGGTTGTGATGCCACCCTCAGTCACGCTCAGGGTAGGGCCGATTGGAGGGTTGGGGCACCGTCCCGTGTCACACTCAAGGCGGGGTCGATGGGGAGCTTGCGGTGCCACCCCCTGTCACGCACAGAGCAGGGCCCATCAGGGGGGGTGGGGCTCCGTCCCCTGTCATGCACAGAGCAGGGCCCATCAGGGGGTTGAGGAGCTCCCCCCTGTCACTCACAGAGTAGGGACGATAGGGGAGTTGGGGCACCGTCCCCTGTCACACAGAGAGCAGGGCGAATCAGCAGGTTGGGGCGCCGCCCTCTATCACCCACAGAGCAGGGCCAATCAGGGAGTTGGGGCGCCGCCACTGTCACACTCAGGGCAGGGCTG
>NW_006287459.1:1192511-1202696 GCF_000327345.1 Myotis davidii | reverse complement strand
TCCCCGCGTTTTTTTTTTTCTTTTTTTTTTTTTATTCTGGGATTTATTTACCTTTTATAGCTGTCACTGGAGCTGAGAGCCAGCTCCAGCTCTGAGGCCGTTGTCGGCTGAAAGCAGGTATCTGGTTTGTTTACCTTCTATAATTGAAACTTGTGGCCATCACTGGCGATCTAAGCTCTACGGCCGGCTGGATGAAAGCAGGTACCTCGGGATTATTTAGATTCTATAATTGTAACATTGTTGCTTAGACTGGAGCTCAGAGCCTGGCTGTGACAGGCAGGGAACCTTGGCTTCCTCCATCACTGGAGCAAGCAAGCCTCCTGTTCGCTTCAGCTGCCTGGCTGCCGGCCGCCATCTTGGTTGGCAGTTAATTTGCATATCACCCTGATTAGCCAATGGGAAGTGTAGTGGAGGTATGGTTAATTACCATGTTTGTCTATTATTAGATAGGATACACACACACACACACACACACACACACATATGATTAAAAATTTCATATATTTAAATTGTACGATGTTATGATTTGTTATAAATGTATACTGTGATGTGATTAACGCAGTTAAGCTAATGAATATATTCGTGCATCACAGTTAACTTTTTTTTTGTGGTGAAACTTAAGATTTACTCTCTTAGGAAATTTCAAATAAATAATACATTATTATTAATTATAGTCACCCACCATTTTATACAGTAGATCTTTAGAACTTATCTTAAAACTTATAATTAAGATTCATAATATCTATGTATATAATATTCCATAATAGATGTTTTATTTATATATGTTTATGGATGAATAGTATTCTACTTTGTATACATACATATATTATCTATGTATAATACCTATAATGTGAATTCATAAATATATATGAACACATAAAATGAATACATATGTATCCATAATACATATGTATGTTATATTCCATAATATATATTTTACTATATATGTTAATGAATGAATAATATTTCACTTTGTATATATACACATATATTATCTATACATAATACATATAATGTGAATACATAAATATATATGATTACATAAAATGAATACATATGTATTCATAATATGTATGCATATGTAATATATTCCATAATAGATGTTTTATTTACATATATATAAAAGATATATAGATATATAAGTGGATAAAGAAAAATATATACCACATATATATGAAATTTTCTTTATCCATTTATTCATTGATGGACACTTAGGTTATTCCTATATTTCTATGTCTTGACTATTATAAATAGTGATGCTGTGAACATAGGGGTGCAGATATCTCTTCAAGAAACTGATTTCATTCCTTTGGATATATACCCAGAAGTGTTTTTAATGTTTTAAGGAAACTCCCTACTTGTTTTCTTAATGGCTGTACCAAATTACATTCCCACCAAAAGTGTACAAGATTTCCCTTTTCTTCACCTCTCACCAATACTTATTTTTGGATTTTTTAAATAGCTATCCTAACATGTTTGAGTTGATTTCTCAGTGCGGTTTTGATTTGTATTTCCCTGATGACTAGAGGTGCTGAGCACCTTTTCATATGCCTGTTGGCTATTTGTATATCTCTTTGGAAAGATGTCTATTTAGGCCATTTGCCCATTTTTTTAAACAGTTATTTGATTTCTTAGCTATTAAGTTATATGAATTTCTTATCTAGTTTGAATATTAACCTCATCTTTAATATTTGTAGTTTATTTTATACTTTTTCTGTCTCAGGCCTAGAATCAGCAGTTTCTCCAAGTAGCCTCTTTAGGGTACTTAATATTTTAATCCATTTACCCAGTAAACCACAATTTTTGTCCCTGATATTTTGACCAGCATTATTTAAACCAAATTGTGGTTTAAATAAATAAGGAAATGATAATACTTCTAAGAAATAATAGTGGGCTGCTACCATATTCCAAGTGTTTCCTACTTTACTTAATTTTGATTTAATCAATTTATCACCAGAGCCCTATGAGGTAGGTAGCATTCTTTGACATTGTCATCCCAGTTCACTTCATGACTCTATGCCATAGAATTCCTCTTTTGATATAATTTGTGAAGAATTACCTTCCTGAGATAGAAAAAAGAAACAAAGATATTCCTGAGAGCCAGATAAAGGAATTGAGGGTTCAGCAATTGGGGCAGAGGCGGGGAAGGACGTGGTAAAGATAATCAATAAGAGATTTCTATTTCATTGCTGCAATTCTACCCCACCCTGCCCCCAACCCTGGCTAATTCTACTTTTCCTTTAGGTCTCAGTGAACAGTTGAGTGGCCTTGGGAAGCCTTCCTGCTTCCTTAACACTGAGAAGGTGACCCCACAGCCTTTTGTTCTCAAATCATCTTTTGCAAGTTTAATATTTTAATTTTTAATTGCCTAATACTATCTCTGTATCTTTCTCTAGACTTTATGTCTCTGTGGGAGGTTCTTGTGTTTTGCTTACTATTATAGCCTTTACCCAGAGGTTACAGACTACAGGTCAGGGGGCAGTGTGTGCAGAGTATTATTATTATTATTACTATTATTATTTTTTGTTTATAAGTTATTTTTAAAACTCAGCCAAAATTTAAAATATTAACATACTTTATGTGTAATAAAACCAGCTTACCAGCTTCTTTAGAAGAAAATAAATACCAGAAATTCTAAGAATATTGGGCCATCTCTTCAATATTAGTTCAAGATAAATAGCCTTACACATACCATTTCTAATTTTCCCACAAAGGAAGGGCTGTTTTAATGGAAATAATACAATTTGGATTTTTAAAGGAATCAGCCTTCCTTTTGTGGTTTGAAACTAAACGCATTATTTAAGAATGTGGATTAATTTCTTCCCAGTGATCAGGGCACCTTTTTAACTCCTTGTTGAGCAGATAATGTGCTTTGAGATGCTGGAATAAGACATTTTGTGGGGAAACTGAGTAATCTTCAGATAAAATTAAGAATGTAATTTTATGGATAATTTATCTAGAAAGGGCACTAACTTTTGTTTGAAATATTGGTTTCTCTTAGGAAAATAATAAGACAATGAAGAGTGTTGTTGATCATTACTTGACACTGGAGATTAGCATGAATAGAAAAAGATTTCTTTAAGGTTACTAGCTTTTACTGTTCTGTTTTTTGGTGAACATCAAATTAAATATTATTATTGTCTTCTATATAAGTCACTTTTCCTGGTTTACCTGATATGAAATTTCTACTGTGACCAGGCCAGTTTCTAAGCTACTCTTTAGAAATACCATGCTTCTATTTTCTTCTTTTTCACATATTGTCTCTAATTAAACCATTTCATATCACCTCTTTGGTTACCCAGGTCTTACCTATTCTCCCAGGTCTAACATAAAATTCTCTTTTCATACATCTTTAAACAGTTTTTTTTTTTTTTTTTATAAAGGGCATGATGTTGGAGTTTGAAAAACCTGGTTTTGAAACCAAATCTGCTTACTTATTATGTGACTGTGTTGACATTAGCTTCCCTGATCCTCAACGCCCCATAAAATGGTCAGAATTGGCGTTTTATGAGAAAAAATTATAGCATGTTAAATATCTGAAGCATCTTAAAGTGCTGACAAATATTTTCCACAGCACTTGATAAACCAAAGATTGTAAACGAACAGCTCACAGAATGCATATGCCTTAGAGGTATATCTGTTTGATTTACACAATGTTTTAAATACTTTCCAACCCTAAAAAAAATCAGGAGATTACATAAATATCTAGATTCTGGTTTCTGTTTAGAAAATTAAAACATCTAATTCCCAAATAATGAGCAATCATAGGTGCTAAGTAGGCAGCTTTTCCTTAAAAAAAAAATCTCTTTATTTTTTAAAGTATATTTTTATTGATTTCAGAGAGGAAAGGAGAGAGTAATGAGAGAGAGAGAGAGAGAGAGAGAGAGAGAGAGAGAGAGAGAGAGAGAGAAACATCAGTGATGAAAGAGAGTAATTGATTGCCTGCCTCCTGCGTGTCCCCTACTGGGAATCTAGTCTGCAACCCGAACATGTGTCCTGGCCAGAAATGGAACTGTGACTTCTTGGCTCATAGGTCAAGGCTCAACACTGAGTCAGTGCCGGCCAGGCAAGTAGGCAGCTTTTCTGAGGAAACATGCTTCAATTTGGCACAGTATCTATTTTGCCTTTTGCATTTATTTACTTGGCCTTCTTGGACCTGGTAATTATTTGAATTTACTATCCTGGAATTAAACCAGGTATTTAATGTATTTGAATACATTCTACTTTTCATTTTTAACTGTACCCTATTCTCTCATTATAATATATTTTATTTTATATACATTCTCTCTATATGTAATATATATTCTCTCTCTACATAAATATTATATACTATAATAGACTCCTAGAGAGCAGACATTTGATTTTTAAAAAATTAATGAAAATTCCCACTAGATACTAACAGTTATACCACACTGTAAGTAAAATAAACACTAGTTAAATTAGATTATGAGGTAAAATGGTGTAACTATATCAGTGGAATTCACTTTATATGTTAATAGTATTCCTTTCATCTCTCAATAAGGCTTTATAAAGGAGGAAAAATGCAGAGGAGAAGGGAAAAAAAGAAGTTTCTCTTATTCTTTCTGCTCTTTGCAACTCCAGGATTGGTTTTCTAGGGCCTTTCTTCTGTTCATGGATACTTTTGTATTGCACACGTTCTGAAACTCTTTGTTTTGATCAGTTTTTACTTCTGTAGCTCTCCCACTGGGAAATTATACTCGCTCTTTGTTTAATTTAGCTGTTACATAAATATGTTGAAGTGCTCCACTATTTCAGTTCCTGCTGTGAAAATATTTTGTAAGCAGCAGTATTAAAACACTTTTTTTTCTCAGTTGTATAGATCATAGGAGTTTGGAAGCAGCAAGAGAATGCTTATCCAGCATACCGCAGGGCTTAGAAAAGAAAGTAATGTGCCCACAGTTTACCTCAAGGTAGAAGAACCCCAGTTAGGACCTACATTCACGACTCTAAATTGATGTTCAAATTTTAAATAGAAATTAAGCTTTTGTGATGTTTGTAAACCAAATAAAATGGATTCCACTTGAAATCCATTTTATTTCTTCACCTCACACCCCAAATCAACTAAGTACCTATTAAACTTAATATGTGGGATAAGTTTATTCCCCCAAGAGCCATATGGGGATAGGTATTGCTATTATCCTTATTTTATAGTAGGGCAATTTGAGGTCTAGAAAGGTTAAGTAACTTGTTGAGAGTTAGGTAGTGATAGTGGTGAGATTTTTGACTCTTGCTGCCAGACTTCTGCTTCTGTACCCTTACCACTAAGCTGCCTACCTTGTCATCCTGTGCGTACCTTCCCTGCTCTGTTTGCATCTGTCATGCCCATGTATAAGAAGAGCCGGTATAATGTTGACAAAATTTTCAGTCTTCCTACCTCTGATTGCTTGAAATTTAATTTTTAAATTTAAAAGTTTCTACCATTGCACAGTTTTAGCAAACTGTATCTCCATTGTTTGAATTGTTCTATTTCTATTCACCATTTCACCTCATCTGTGAAATTCTAGAGTTACCATAGCTGTGATTTTCTTCCACTGAACATATCCCTTACTGATGCTTTCCCCTTAAAAACAAACAAACAAAAATACACTTCAGCTATGATGACTGGTTGCATAAAAAAATTCTGCCTCAAGAATTTTCCAAGAATTAATAACTCGGCCTTAAGACTTTAACAATTACTTAAAATATCTCTTTTTCCGCTAAGAATAGTTAGGTCTTCAACTATTAATTTTGCCCTTTCTACTTAAAGGTGTCTGCTGGGATGAAAAACTGTGTACTTTCTTTCTACTCAAGGGAAAATTTTCTGTTCAACATAGGTTGTTGTTTTTTTTAAATCAAAAGCTATATGCAATGCTGGATGAGCTACAATGGGAGGAGACTAAAAGAATAGAAACTGGACTTCGCAGTTGAAAAGTAGAACATATGAACAACATGGTGAATAGTTAAGTCCATGTAAGGTGACCTTGAGCAGTGAGAGTCAGTGTCCAGTATAGTGTGGAACTGAGGTGATTATGTGGAGTCAAGCATCTTTGAACCAGGTGATGTTAGTCAATGGCTTTGGTAGGAAACCCTGTTCCTCTGCCTGGCTGTTTCATTCCATAATGGTCTGTAAAAAATTGGAGGAAGCAGATAACTCAGCTTTTAGGACTATTTTTTAATATAATATTTTATTTTTTCTGATAAACCAAACTTAACTATGAATATTTTAAAACTGAAAAGTATGAAGAATCCCAGTTGGCCTGGCTCAGTGGTTGAGTGTCTATCTATGAACCAGGAGATCATGGTTTGATTCCCGGTCAGGGCACATACTCCAGTTGCGGGCTCAATCTTCAGTGAGGGGGTATGCAGGAGGCAGCTGATCTCGCTCATCACTGATGTTTCTGTCTGTCTCTCTCTCCCTCTCTCCCTTCCTCTCTAAAATCAATAATAAAAAATATTTTTTAAAAACTATGAAGAAAAATATTGTTACCCTGCTACCCAGAGAAATCTATTGTAAATATAGTTAATTATCTATTTCTCTGGCTCCATGTATTTAACTGTCTAAACAACTGCCTGTTGCTTCTATATTATATAAGTTCAACAAATTTAGGGTCAGATTGCCTAGGTAATTTTTAGCTTATCTTTTCTCATTGTGTAACTAAAGAAGCATATAAATCAAAGTAGCCAGTACATGTGACTAGTTTGCCATACATTTAATATTGCTCAAAAGCATGCTGTTGTCACGTTTTTTTTCTGTGATGATTAGCATATTTTGTTATTCTCTCTTCCACTATTCTTCATTTCTTTCTTCATTTTAAATTAGGAGTAAGTATTGAATATTCTTATACAGAAATCTTTGATTTTTAAAAAAATAATGAGGTAAAATGATTATTTTTTTCTAAGTGTTATTCTGTTAATTTCTTTAAATATATTTTTATTTATTTCAGAGAGGAAGGGAGAGGGAGAGAGGGATAGAAACATCAATGATGACAGAGAATCATTGATTGGCTGCTGCCTGAACACCCTCACCCTCACCTGGACTCAAACCTGCAACCTGGGCATGTGCCACAAGCAGGAATTGGACCATGACTTTCTGGTTCATAGGTCCACACTCAACTACCAAGCCACACTAGCTGGGATATTCTGTTAATTTCTTTAGGAATCAATCCTAGATCTAGGCTTTATAGGTTAAATCTATGAGCTTTAAAAAAACCAAACATTTTTCTTTTTTTTTCATGAGGAAAGTAAAACATTAACATAAAAACTTTAAAAGGAGGAATTGACAAAAGAAAAATAAAATACAATCAAATAACTAGATTTCACTCTAACTTTTGGGTTTATAGTTTCACTAGAGGCCCAGTGCACGAAATTCGTGCATGGGTGCGGTCCCTAGGCCTGACTGGCAATTGAAGCGTGAGCATCTGGTGTGGAAGGGCAGGTCCCAGCTGACCTCTGGGCCCAGGGCAGCACCTGGGCCCCTGGGTCCCTGCTCACCCCCCTGTGCCTGAGTCATGGTGCCCGAGTCCTCATGCAGAGTTGCGGTGAGCATGGCAGAACACCATAGGCTGGATGCAGCGCGGGCCTCTGAACCAACCAGTGACGCCGCATGGAAGCCAGGTGGGCAGCTCGTCCTCTCCTGGCTGGTCTCGCAGACCAGTTCCTGATTGAACCCACAGAGAGCCTAATCGGCCCCTGCGGTCCTGATGGCTACAGCCCGGCTCACCCGGAAGAGTATGCCTGGGTGCAGGGCGGGCTCCTTGTGGGCACCCAGCACCTGAGCGTGGGGCTTCCTCGGTCCACAAGCCCTGGTGTCCCAGGAGAGAGTAGCGGGGGAGTGAAACTGAACTCGGCGGACACCTCACATTCTCACCGCACCTTCGTCCCCATCACCCCCACCCCCAGGTAGCCGGCAAGAGGTCACAGTGAGTCATGGACACCCCCTATCTTCCATGCTGCCCCTTGGACATCAGTACAAGTCTTAGCGAGTGGTCGAACTCGGTCTCCTTGTTGAACGACAGCCTGAGGGGACAATTTGCATATTAGGCTTTTATTGTATAGGATAATTATTTCTTATTAAAATGTTACTACGGCTTATTTCACTTATCTATAGAACTTTCCAAGTCAATTATTTCTATATACTTCTTTTTGTTGTTGGTTTGCTTTTTTGAATATTCCCACCTGAGGATATTTTTTCCATTGATTTTTTTTATGGAGAGTGGAAGAGAGAGGGAAAGACAGAGAGAAACATTGATGTGAGAGAAACACATCAATTGGTTGCCTTCTGCACAGCCCTGACCAGGGCCTGGGCTGGAGAGGAGCCTGAAACCAAGGTACATGCTCTTGGCTGGAATTGAACCCGAGACCCTTTGCTCTGCAGGCCAATGCTTTATACACCGAGCCAAGCCAGCTAGGACTCTAAATACTTCTTTAAATGGCTTTATAATATTTCATCATAAGAACATTATTATTTTGATGACTTTGTTATTGAATATATAACTTATTTCCAATGTCTTATAAGAATTCTGTAATAAATATCTCTTATATGCTGATGGATTTTATTCCTGATACTATCTTCCACTTATTCATTCTTTTCACAAATATGTCTTGAGTGATTACTATGTGTTAAGGCACTTTGCTACCCACTAGCCTCATGGAGCTTATAGTGTAGTACAGTAATATCCAATAGAACTCTTTACAATGTTGGACATGTCTGCCCATTAAATGAAGTTATTTTATTTTAACAAATTTAAAATAAAAATAAATTTAAATAGCCACTTATGACTGGTGGCTACCATCTTGGATAGAGCTAGTTTAGAATTTACCTACTCATATTCTCAAATCTGCTAGGTATCTTGACTACTGTGTACTGCTCAAATTTCATATCTATATAAGATATTCTTTCATGTATTCTTTGAAGAGAAATGCCTTGTATTCTATTGCAGAAGTTTTACTAAATTTAATAGTACTTGAAAAATTACAGATGCAATTGGGTGAAAGAAAAACCAAACTGATAGTTCATAATTAAGAAGATCCAAGATTAAAGAACCAAGATTAAAGTTAAGATGTCATGTAACTAGCAATGTTTTCTTTCCTCTTTCCAACCAAACATTTTTAATAAAACTATTTTTTATCATAAAATAATTCAAGCCCTGGCCAGTGTAGCTCAGTTGTTTGGAGTGTCATTCCAAATACCAAGAGGTTGTTGGTTCAATTCCAGGTCAGGACACATACCTAGATTTTGGGTTAGATTCCCAGTCAGGGTGTGTTAACGGAAGCAACTGATAGATGTTTATTTCTCATGTCTATCTTTCTCTTTCTCTCTCTTCCTCCCTCCCTCCGCCTCCCCTATCCCTCTCTCAAAAAATCAATAAGCATATCCTTGGGCAAGGAATTTAAAAAAAATTAATGTAGCCGAAACCGGTTTGGCTCAGTGGATAGAGCGTCGGCCTGCGGACTCAAAGGTCCCAGGTTCGATTCCGGTCAAGGGCATGTACCTGGGTTGCGCGCACATCTCCAGTAGGAGATGTGCAGGAGGCAGCTGATCGATGTTTCTCTCTCATCGATGTTTCTAACTCTCTATCTCTCTCCCTTCCTCTCTGTAAAAAATCAATAAAATATGTTTAAAAAAAAAAATTAATGTATAAAACATTTTTTAAAAACGCAATGTTTTAGGTAACCAGTTATCTAAAGGAAATGTGAAAAATCTAAAAAGCTATCTTTTGATACCTATTGATACATATGTTGATATAGATTGTATTATATTTGTTCAACGTATTAGGAAATTTTTAGTTAATTATTATTAGTAGTAGGTAGTACTTAATTAGTATTCTAATTTAAAAATAATTGTTCTACCTTCTACTCAGTGTATCTTAATGCTTTGTGATTTATGTAATACAAAAATAGTTTTAAGTATCTTAATGTTTTTGTTGCAATAGTAAATGGTATTGTTTTTTTAGTTTCTATTTCTGGGAATTCATTATATGTGTATAAATATATCATCGATTTCTGGGTGTTAATTTTGTGTCCTGCTACAATGCTAAATTCATTTATTAAACCTAGTAGTTTTTTAGTGGAGCAGTTAGGGTTTTCTATGTACAATGTCATGTCATCTGTGAATAATGACATTTCTTTCTCATTTGAATGACTTATATTTTTTCTTCTTCTCTGATCTCTGTGGCTAGATCTTCT
>NW_006287459.1:1191075-1192485 GCF_000327345.1 Myotis davidii | reverse complement strand
CTTGTTCCTGTTCTTTGGGGAAATACTTTTGATTTTTGCTCACTGAGTATGATGTGTACTGTAGCTTTGTCATATATGGCCTTTATTACATTGAAGTATGATCCCTCTTCCTACTTTGCTGAGAGTTTTTATCAAAAAGAGTGTTGGGTTTTGTTGAATGCTTTTTCTTTGTCTATTGATATGATCAGGTGATTTTTATATTTCGATCTGTTTATGTGATGTATCACATTGAATGAATGGAGAAGAAATAGATTTTAAAGCATTATAGGAAAACTAGAGGCTCAGTGCACAGATTCATGCACCAGTAGGATCCTTCAGTCTGGCCTCATCCTTTTGCAATCTGGGACCCCTCAGGGGATATCAGATAGCAGGTTTTGGCCCGATCTCTGCAGGCTTGAGTCAGACAGGAGGGAGCCTGATCCCCGCTGGCCCGATCCCCACAGGCCCGATCCTGTGTATTGAGCGTCTGTCCCTTGGTGGTCAGAGTGCGTCATAGCGACAGGTCGACCAGTCATTTGGTAGCTTAGACTTTCATATATATATAAATAGGATGCTCACTATAGATAAATCTAGATAAAAGCTGAATACTAATCACATTAAGGCATAATGTCGCAGTGCTTTATCTGCATACAAATTATAAATGTACAAAAAGAAGCAGGGCAGGTTCTTTCCCTGTGTTATACCTAGCTAATTCAAAGCCTTGTGTGCAATACATGCTCATTAAATTTAGTTGTATTGATGAAAAAATAAAAACCAACCTAAGCATGTTATTACAATGAAGTATTTAAAAATAGGTTATGTTAGGTTCTTAGTAATTAAAATGAGCTGACTTTGATTAATATTGCCCTGACCAGTTTGGCTCAGTGGATAGAGTGTCAGCCTGCAGACTGAAGGGTCCCAGGTTCGATTCCTGTCAAGGGCATGTACCTTGGTTGCAAGCACATCCCCGGTGGTGGGTGAGCAGGAGGCAGCTGATTGATGTTTCTCTCTCATCAGTGTTTCTAACTCTCTATCCTTCTCTTTTCCTCTCTGCAAAAAATCAATAAAATATATTTAAAAAAATATTAAGTGTTAGCCAGTTTTGAAATACCAACTTTCAAAGGCTTATAAATAGTAAAGAGTCACAACTCTGGCACTAATTTGGTGTACTGGGAGCCTAATAGGGTTACATGTCCTTAACACATTGTTTGTGGGTAGTTTTTATCGCGCGCTAACAGGTGGCGCCGGCTATTTTGGCTAATTTTTTGCGCAAATGGCAGCATTCAGTAAAATTATGATCACTTTAGTTTAAAAAATTTCCGGGAGCCGTTCCATCCTTGCTGTTTCAAGGGACCTGGCATATATGGCATACTGTTCTTAATATATTTGCTCACCTTCTTGGCACTATGTGTTTTAACCAAGGTCACCTCT